>NC_091461.1:112920864-113220864 GCF_027789765.1 Dendropsophus ebraccatus
CAACCACCCGGTTGAAACTTTCATCCATCTTGTACGTACCGAAGTAGACAGGGTTACCAGAACACTAACACCACCCAACTTACACATCAAAGGTAACATGTCACACTCTGAACATAAGGCACTCAGAGAGCTCATGAATGACAAAACCATTACCATCAAACCCGCAGACAAAGGGGGCTCGATTGTAGTCATGGATAGCACTACATATAGAGACGAAATACTCAAACAACTATCAGACACTACAACTTACAAAAAACTCACTAAGAATTTACTCTCGGACATACAATCTAGGATACGGGGGGTACTAGAAACCCACATCTCAAGGGGCACTATAGACACCAAGATGGTCCATTACCTGACCAAATCTTCACCTATCACGCCGGTGATCTACATCCTGCCCAAAGTCCACAAGACTCTTGATAACCCCCCTGGCAGACCAATAGTGGCTTCCATAGACTCTGTACTTAGTCCCTTATCCATATGCATAGAGAAAGCATTGACGCCATTGGTTAGAAACACCACATCCTTCCTACTGGACACATCCCAATTTTTAAGCATATTAAGAGATACCAAAGACATAACTACTGAAACCTGGTTGGTCACCATAGATGTTGCCAGTCTCTATACATCTATAGAACACACCAAAGGGATCACAGCCACAAACTGGTTATTACGTAATAGCGACTTCCCCGTGAACCAGCAGGACTTTTTTCTTGATCTGTTGGAGGTGGTTCTCTTTGAAAATTATTTTATGTTTGAAGAGGAGTACTACCTACAGTGCAGAGGCTCGGCCATGGGCGCTAATGTGGCCCCACCGTATGCTAATGCATACATGGCATTCTTCGAGGAAATGCACGTATACAACCACACTGGGTACCGGACACATGCCAAGGTATGGCGCAGATTCATTGATGACATATTCTGCATTTGGGAGGGCCCACGTGACACTCTTGACTCCTTCTTCACATACCTGAACTCCATCTGGGAAGAGCTTAAATTTACCATGACCTGCAGCCAAACGACAGTTGACTATCTGGACACCAGAGTCACCAAAAATGGGGAGGGGGGCCTGGCCACTGACCTGTTCCGCAAGACCACTGACCGCAATAGTTTATTGCACTATAACAGCGCACATCCCCAGAGCATCAAGAGGGCCATACCCAAATCTCAATTCCAACGAGTCAAACGCATTGTCAGTGATCCAGCTACACAAGAAATAAGACTCTTAGAAATGGAGAATAAATTTATTGAGAGGGGTTACCCCAAACACGTCTTGCACGAAGCCAGGAACAGCACTTCTACGAGGCCCGCCAGCGACAATTCCCGACGCATTCCTTTTGTGCGACAGTACCACCCCTTGAGCCCCAGGGTGGACAATGTCATACGCAAACACTGGTCTATACTGTCTAAGGCATACCCAGGTATTACGGAGTTTCAGTCGGCACCTCTCATCTGTAACAAGAGAGCCCCTAACCTCTATAATAACTTGGTGAGAGCTGTGACTAAGACAGACAGCCCCACTGACACCCAACGGTCCCTACATCCAACTAAAAATGGCACCTACCCGTGTTTACATTGTGCCCAATGCAATAATGTTACCAAGGGTGGTGATGTGAGACACCCTCATACTGGCATACTACATAAAATCAGGGGCTTCTACACATGTAACACGAAAAATGTGGTCTATTGCATCAAATGCCCCTGCGGCTTACTATACGTAGGCGAGACCACACAGTCGGTTCGGGATCGGATAAGCAAACATAAATCCACCATCCGGTGTAACAATCTGCTATTACCCCTACCGCATCATTTCAATGATAGAGGACACACTGTGGCCCAACTCAGGTTTCAGGTCTTAGAAAAGGTATCCCTACCCAGTAGAGGAGGTGACATAAAAAAACTGCTACAAAAACGCGAGGCGTACTGGATACATACATTGCAAACACTTGCACCCAAAGGTTTGAACAGGGAGTATGAATTATCCAGTTTCATGTTATAATACTACACATATATATCTCTCTCTCTTTAGGCTGCCCTCCGCCCGTGACTTCCCCGCTCTGGCTGGCTTGTTACACTGGGAGCTGGCCTAGGTATGTGTCCCGTGGACCGCTCTATCACACCTACCATTTATCCACTACAGCCCCCCTTCTCTTCCATGCTTTCCCACATGCGGGACTAGCTTTCAGTTTTCCCACCTTAGATATCCACTTGGATTCTTTGTATATTGATTTTGTAAATATGCTCTTGTACATATGTATATATATATATATATCTTCCTTGAACACACTACACATTCCACGCAGTTCCCATTATTGCCACTTAAACAAGCGCCACATTGCATTCATGATTATTAGATTTATGACTACATTTATGACTGCTACATTTATGATGTTGACCGTTTGTATTCCTTACATTGCTGGCATTATGACCTGTTCTTTAACTGGACTTACCGATACTGTGATGCGCTCCTCTAGATACTTTGAAGCTGCCGGTCCAGGATTGCCGGCCGTATCTCTGTACCGCGCATGCGCCGGACCAGCGCTTCTCCGGCCAGCGGCTCCCGCTCACAGCGTGCACACAGGACTATGGAGAACTGCCGACTAGTGTTCTTTTTGTATTTGTTTAGTTGCTACCCATACCCTAACCTTCTCCCTCACTTGACTCACTCATGTTATGGACGTTTTGTGCATTTTATTCCAACATCTGGCCATGCTTGTTTTGTTTACATATGGCGTCATTGTGACGTCACTATCGGACCACCCCTTGTTATTTGGCGGTCTTTTTGTGTATTTAAACCCGCCAGCTACCACTGTACTTTGAGCTGAGGAAGGCTACATAGCCGAAACGCGTACTCCTGTACATACTGCACTTGTTATGCCAATAAAATAAGCAGAATTCTACCTGATGAGTGCCGGGATTGACTCTTTTACCTTTTACATGAGCTGACATGGTTCCATGCAAGGACACAAGAGAATGCTGATCAGCAAAATCGCCTTTCTTTTGCAGTCCCTTAAGATGCTTGATCATTCAAGCGTCTGGGATGCACAAATGATCACTGCATTGTTCGTGCGGCCATGTAAATGTATTGCTATTGGCCGCACATCCCCTATTCACACAGGAAGATGTGTGGCTGATAGATTTTGAAGCCCACTCAAAAGTTGTTATCAGTCAAGGTTTCTGCGTTTTCCCGCTCCTCTGCTGATCGCTGACACCTTTACACGGCCATAGGAGCTTTTCTAGCAACACTCCTGACTGATAATCGGCCCGTGTAAAAGGGACCTAACCCAAGAGCAGAATAATCTATATTGCTGGTTGCACCCTACCCGTTAGCTCACTGATAATGTGGACTTACCTGTATCCGGAATAGGAATGGTCAACGTTTCAAGTTCTGTATGAATAAGAAAAGATAATTGTAATACAAAGCAAAGACTTTCATTATTCAAAAAGTAATCCCTCCTTATAGACATGAAATTAGGGATCAATCACCTATCCATCAAATGAATATCTATAGAAAACATCTAGTATACTGAACAGGTAATATTCCGGAAACTTAAAAGGGGTTGTCCAGCAAAAAATAAATTCTTTCAAATCAACTGGTTTCAGAAAGTTATATAGATTTGTAATTTGCTTCTATTTAAAAATCTCCAGTCTTCCCATACTTATAAACTGTTGTAAATCCTGCAGGAAGTGCAGGAAGTGTTGTTTATTTACATTCAGGAACTGTCCAGAGCAGTAGGAAATCCCCATAGAAAACCTCTCCCGCTTTGGACAGTTCCTGACTCGGCCAGAGATGTCAGCAGAGAGCACTGTTTCTGAATGTAAATAAACAACACTTCCTGCAGGATATTTATCAGCTTATGGGAAGTATGGGAAGACTTGAGATTTTTAAATAGAAGTAAATTACAAATATATATATAACTTTCTGACACCACTTGATTTGAAAGGAAAAATAATTTTTTCGCTGGACAACCCCTTTAACCCTTAGGCGACCCTGGACGTACCCGTACGTCCAGGGCCGCCTCCCCGCGTTCAGAGCAGGGCCGCGCGGCGGCCGCGCTCTGAACCGCCGCGATCCCGGGTGCCTCATGTAGCCCGGGATCGCGGCTATTAGCGGGCATGGTCCGATTGCCGTGCCCGCTAATCAGGTAATCGGAGGCAGCTGTCAAAGATGACAGCTGCCTCCGATTACCGGCTGCAGATGATCCGTGGTGGCATAGTGGGGAGATTGCTCCTCCGGGACGGGGACCGCTCCAAGATGGCGCCGTCCCCGGCTCGGCACTCGTTTGTTTCCGGCTGCAGCAGCCGAAAGCAAACGAGTGCCGATCTCTATGCTGCAGAGATCTCTTTGAGAGATCAAAGTGTATATACTAGAAGTCCCCCAGGGGGAATAACCCTAACCCCAGGGGGAAAAACCCTAACCCCAGGGGGGAATAACCCTAACCCCAGGGGGGCTTCTAGTATATGTGTAAAAAAAAAAAGTGTTGTTAATAGTAAAAAGCCCCCTCCCCTAATAAAAGTCTGAATCACCCCCCTTTTCCCAGGTTTTAAATAAAAGTAAACAAATAAATAAATAAACATGTTTGCTATCGCCGCATGCGTAATCGTTCGAACTATTAGTTAATCACATTCCTGATCTCGCACGGTAAACGGCGTGAGCGCAAAAAAATCCCAAAGTGCAAGATTGCGCATTTTTGGTCGCATCAAATCCAGAAAAATTGTAATAAAAAGCGATCAAAAAGTCGTATATGCGCAATCAAAGTACCGATAGAAAGAACACATCATGGCACAAAAAATGACACCTCACACAGCCCCATAGACCAAAGGATAAAAGCGCTATAAGCCTGGGAAAAGAGCGATTTTAAGTGACGTATATTTGTTAACAACGGTTTGAATTTTTAACAGGCCATCAGATAATATAAAAGTTATGCATGTTACATATCGTTGTAATCGTAACGACTTGAGGAACATGCATAACATGTCAGTTTTACCCCAGGGCGAATGGCGTAAAAACACATACCCCCCAAATAAAAGGAATGCGTTTTTTTTATTTCACCACACCTTGAATTTTTTTCTGGTTTCGCAGTGTACTTTATGCAAAAATTCAGCCGTCATTGCAAAGTACAATTAGTGGCGCAAAAAATAAGGGCTCATGTGGGTTTCTAGTTGAAAAAAATGCAAGTGCTATGGCCTTATATACACAAGGAGGAAAAAACGAAAAGGCAAAAATTGAAATTGGCCCGGTCCTCTAAGGGTTAAAAAAATGGGAAAAGGGGGTGATTTAAACTTTTGACATAAGAAGGTGGTTTTTTTACATTAAAAAAAAACATTTTTTTTTTTTTACACTTATTTGTAGTTCTGTGAGCAACACTATTGGGGGGATTTATCAAGGCAAAAAGTTCTATTTGTAGGCGTAAAAGGGCTAGATGCGAATAAATTTATTTGCAAATGCCCGTTTGGGCAGATTGGGGGATGCAGACTCTGGGTCCACTGAATTTTTATCACTGAAAAATGATAAGGAAACCTACACACACTGGTGCGCATGGGATTTATGTAGAATCAGTGTGCCCTTACATAAATCAGCGAACCGTTGGCCCAGCGGGGACATTTTTAAGCCTAGTGACTTAATGAATGTCCCCATGTGATTATTCATGTAGATCAATGCAGTGCATAGTCACTGCATTGATTGATCTTAACTTCACTCAATTGCTACAGGATGTCTGTGGAATTGATCGCCTTCTCGTGGTCGCATTGTTGTGGGGGGAAAACTCCAAAGTCCAGGTACTCCAAAGAAAATATCCTCAGTATTTCGACAGGGCGTTATAAATTTGTCGCCTAGGAATCTTACGGAGGCCAAAGTAAAGGTCTTGTCATTTGGGTACCGACTAAATCAATTCTACCCTATGGCCTCAAGAACAGAATCCATATGTCCTCAAGAGCAGGCCTCAATCTTTGGTGGTCTGAGACATCAAGATGTTATATGATGACTCTGCATCATACATGAGGACATCATTATTCGTAAGGGCAGTGCTGTTGTGATACTGGACATGGATAAAGACATTTATGTAACACAAATGGAACAAATGTTATTAGATGATGCGGTAGATATATATAACTCTATAATCTAATCTCACATCTATTTTCTAGAGAGACCTTGTATGGTTGGACCCTCATCTCCAAAAGGCTTGATCGAACATCGGAAAAAGGTAGGTTAGATCAAACTCGAACCTAGCCGAACCTTCCACATTTGATTGCTGATGTCTTCACGGTCCGTGCGGAAGGAAGGATGTCTCCTCCTTCCGCACGGACCGTGAAGGCATCAGCAATTGAATGCGGAAGGTCCAGCTAGGTTCGAGTTCTATCGAACCTAGCCTTTTCTGATATTCGATCAAGCCTAATCTCCAACCTTTATCTTTTTTAAGACAGTTTTAGGTTCTCCGCACACGCAATACTGTAACTACATATAATTTTTCCAGCTTCTAATCACTTATGGTGTTCTATTGTATGGCCATATCCCCATCCATGTACTACATATCCAGGAGCTAAGGAAGAACAACTCCTGATGAAGGATCAACGTCACTACACCAATATGGCCATAGAAAGAGATGGTATAGTGTTCCCTCCCTGATCCCTACAGATCGAGGACATTGAGCTGGAGTTGTGGAAATATCTTTTGGGGAATAAAGGTCCTTTTACATGAGCTGACATGGTTCCATGCAAGGACACAAGAGAATGCTGATCAGCAAAATCGCCTTTCTTTTGCAGTCTCTTAAGATGCTTCTTGATCATTCAAGCGTCTGGGATGCACAAATGATCACTGCATCGTTCGTGCGGCCATGTAAATGTATTGCTATTGGCCACACATCCCCTATTCACACAGGAAGATGTGTGGCTGATAGATTTTGAAGCCCACTCAAAAGTTGTGATCATTTGAGGTTTGGGCGTTTTCCCGCTCCTCTGCTGATCGCTGACACCTTTACACGGCCATAGGAGCTTTTCTAGCAACACTCCTGACTGATAACCGGCCCGTGTAAAAGGGGCCTAACCCAAGAGCAGACTAATCTATATTGCTGGTTGCACCCTACCCGTTAGCTCACTGATAATGTGGACTTACCTGTATCCGGAATAGGAATGGTCAACATTTCAAGTTCTGTATGAATAAGAAAAGATAATTGTAATACAAAGCAAAGACTTTCATTATTCAAAAAGTAATCCCTCCTTATAGACATGAAATTAGGGATCAATCACCTATCCATCAAATGAATATCTATAGAAAACATCTAGTATACTGAACAGGTAATATTCCAGAAACTTAAGACCTGGACAGTGCATTGTAATGTTTAAAGGGTTATCCAGCATTAGAAAAACAAGGCACTTTCTTCCAGAGACAGCAACACCCTTTTCACCAGTTTGGATGCAGGTTTTGTAACTCAGTTTCATGGCAGAGAATGGAACTTAAGTGCAAACCACACCTGAACTGAAGACAAGAGTTGTGCTGTCTCTGGAAGAAAGTGGCCGTGTTTTTCTAAAGGGCCTTTTAAACGGGCCAAAACACTCCGGTAGCCAATAATTGGCCTGTGTAAGGGTATGTTCACATCTCGTTTTTTTGTCCCCATGTCAGGCCATACATCAGGAATCAGTGAAAAATGGATGCTGACGTGCAGCCTGGTGTGCGGCCGATGGCCACTTTGATTTGAATCAGGGCCGTTTCTAGCGGTGGGCGGGCCGGGCGATCGCATGGGGCGCCGACAGATAGGGGGCGCTGGTGCACCCTCCGGACCTCACTCAGCGCCGTGCGTGCCGCCCGCACGCCCGCCCCATCATCTGCCCCTGCGCTCGGCCCATCACCTGCCACATTATTGCCCGCAGCTCCCTGGCAGATCCCCCGCAGCTTTCCCCCCCTTCCCCGGACCGCACCTCACCTCAGTGGCGTGCCCCCCCCCCGCCCCATCACCTGCTCAGATGACCCCTGCCTGCAGCTCCCCCCGGACCGCGCTCAGCCGTCACCGCCAGGCCGCCGCCACCGCACGCATCTTCTCTGCTGGGGGATCCTGTTCCGCGCAGGCTTGGGGAGAAGATGAGAAGAGAGAAGGACCCCGCCGTATGCCAGGATAAGGTGAGTATAATGTGTTTTTATTTTCTTTTGTGTGTGTGTCTATTTAGCGGGGGGAGGGGGGGTCTGGGGGTGGGGGGCAGTGTTGCTATAGGGGAAAATCACAAGGGGGGTTATTACTATTACTATGGGGAGAGTACAGGGGGATTATTACTATTAGGCGGAGCACTGGGGGGATTATTACTCTAAGGGGGAGCACTGGGGGGATTATTACTATAAAGGGGAGCACTGGGGGGATTATTACTATAAGGGGAGCACTGGGGGTATTGTTACTATGGGGACAGCACATGGGGGGAATACATTTTTGGGTACTGCACAGTGGGCATTATTACTATATAGAGGACACAGCAGGGGATCCTACCTACAGGGGGCAACCCACATACCTACTGACTTTACTGCATATGACACAAAGAAGTGGAAGTTGTAAAAGTGCGGAGCCTGAGATGTTTGTCTGGCAGGTTCAGAAGAGATGAATTGTGGCTGCAAGAAATCATCATGGAGGTCTGGGCCAGATGGAGGGGAAAAGTGACGCCTCAGATCAAAGAAGACGTCACCTGTGAGTCACTGAATTCCTTTTTTTTGCCTCAAGTTAAAAAAAAGGTTGAATAACACAGCTCTAAGCCATAATACACACACTGCTTCTCCATAGCAACAATCGCCCCCCCCCTCCCCTTGACATCACTTGAAGGGAGGGGGGGGGGGGGGGGGGGCGATTTTAGCAAGATTCGCCCTGTAGTCAAAATTACCTAGAAATGGCCCTGATTTGAATGAGCAGGACGGAGTCATTATGTAACTATGTTCTGCTGATTTGCCAGACGCATACTGTATGGTCGACCTGCTCAAAAGCAGTGTACGTCTTGCAAATGAGCAGAATGTAGTTACATAATGACTCCGTCCTGCTTATTCAAGTCAATGTGGCCGCCAGCCGCACGCCGGGCTGCATGTCAGCAATGTTTTTACACTGATTCCTGATGTGTAGTCCGATGTGGGGATAAAAACAAGATGTGAACATACCCTAAAAGGTCCGATCGCCGTGCCCGCTAATTAAGTATTCAGATGCAGCTGTCAAAGTTGACAGCTGCATCTGAATACTTATTGCAGCCCGATCCCAGGTGTCTAGTGGGCGGATCATCTCCCCCCCGCGCGACGCGATGGCGGAGGGGCGATCCCTGCATCCGGTATCGGCCTGGCACTCTATTGCTTTCGGTTGCAGCAGAGTGCCTCTCATTGATCTATGCAGTATAACTATACTGCATAGATCTCAATGAGAGATCAATGTGGCTATACTAGAAGTCCAACAGGGGGAATAACCCTAACCCCAGGGGGAATAACCCTAACCCCAGTGGGGCTTCTAGTATAAGTGTTAAAAAAAAAATGTTTTATTATTAATAAAAAGCCCCCTCCCCTAATAAAAGTGTGAATCACCCCCCTTTTCCCATGATATAAATAAAAATAAATAAATAAACATGTTTTGTATCGCCGCATGCGTAATCGCCCAAAACTATTCATTTATTTAATTCCTGATCTCGCACGGTAAACAGCGTAAGCGCTCAAAAAATCCCAAAGTGCAAAATTGCGCATTTTTGGTCACATCAAATCCAGAAAAATTGTAATAAAAAGCGATCAAAAAGTTGCATATGCGCAAAATCAAGGTACCGATAGAAAGAACACATCATGGCGCAAAAAATGACACCTCACACAGCCCCATAGACCAAAGGATAAAAGCGCTATAAGCCTGGGAATAGAGCGATTTTAAGGAACATATATTTGTTAAAAATGGTTTGAATTTTTTAAAAGCCATCAAATAAAATAAAAGTTATACATGTTATATATCGTTGTAATCGTAACGACTTGAGGAACATATATAACAAGACAGTTTTAACCCAGGGCTAATGGCGTAAAAACAAAAAAAAAACATGTTTTTTTTCAAATTCACCACACATTAATTTTTTTCTGGTTTTGCAGTGTTCTTTATGCTAAAATTCAGCCTGTCATTGCAAAATACAATTAGTGCCGCAAAAAATAAGGGCTCATGTGGGTTTCTAGTTGAAAAAATGCAAGTGCTATGGCCTTTTAAGCACAAGGAGGAAAAAACGAAAACGCAAAAATTGAAATTGGCCGAGTCCTCTAAGGGTTAAAAAATGGGAAAAGGGGGTGATTTAAACTTTTAACATAGGAAGGTGGTTTTTTTTACATTAAAAAAAAAAACTTTTTTTTTTTTTTACACTTATTTGTAGTTCTGTGAGCAACACTATTGGGGTGATTTATCAAGGCAAAAAGTTCTATTTGTAGGCGTAAAAGAGCTAGATGCGAATAAGTTTATGTGCAAATGCCCGTTTGGGTAGATTGGGGGATGCGGACTCTGGGTCCACTGAATTTATAATTTTTATCACTGTAAAATGATAAGGAAACCTACACACACTGTTGCGCATGGGATTTATGTAGAATCAGTGTGCCCCTACATAAATCAGTGAACTGTTGGCCCAGCGGGGACATTTTTAAGCCTAGTGACTTAATAAATGTCCCCATATGATTGGCCCCTTATCTCCAAAAGGCTTGATCGAACATCGGAAAAAGGTAGGTTAGATCGAACTCGAACCTTCCACATTTGATTGCTGATGTCTTCACGGTCCGTGCGGAAGGAGGGATGCCTCCTCCTTCCGCATGGACCGTGAAGGCATCAGCAATTGAATGTGGAAGGTCCAGCTAGGTTCAAGTTCTATCGAACCTAGCCTTTTCTGACATTCGATCAAGCCTAATCTCCAACCTTTATTTTTTTAAGACAGTTTTAGGTTCTCCGCACACGCAATACTGTAACTACATATAATTTTTCCAGCTTCTAATCACTTATGGTGTTCTATCGTATGGCCATATCCCCATCCATGTACTACATCTCCAGGAGCTAAGGAAGAACAACTCCTGATGAAGGATCAACGTTCTAGGTCACTACACCAATATGGCCATAGAAAGAGATGGTATAGTGTCCCCTCCCTGATCCCTACAGATTGAGGACATTGAGCTGGAGTTGTGGAAATATCTTTTGGGTAATAAAGGTCCTTTTACATGAGCCGACATGGTTCCATGCAAGGACACAAGAGAATGCTGATCAGCAAAATCGCCTTTCTTTTGCAGTCCCTTAAGATGCTTCTTGATCATTCAAGCGTCTGGGATACACAAACGATCACTGCATCGTTCATGCGGCCATGTAAATGTATTGTTATTGGCCACACATCCCCTATTCACACAGGAAGATGTGTGGCTGATAGATTTTTAAGCCCATTTAAAAGTTGTGATCAGTCAAGGTTTGGGCGTTTTCCCGCTCCTCAGCTGATCGCTGACACCTTTACACGGCCATAGGAGCTTTTCTAGCAACACTCCCGACTGATAATCGGCCCGTGTAAAAGGGGCCTAACCCAAGAGCAGAATAATCTATATTGCTGGTTGCACCCTACCCGTTAGCTCACTGATAATGTGGACTTACCTGTATCCGGAATAGGAATGGTCAACATTTCAAGTTCTGTATGAATAAGAAAAGATAATTGTAATACAAAGCAAAGACTTTCATTATTCAAAAAGTAATCCCTCCTTATAGACATGAAATTAGGGATCAATCACCTATCCATCAAATGAATATCTATAGAAAACATCTAGTATACTGAACAGGTAATATTCCAGAAACTTAAGACCTAGACAGTGCACTTTAATGTTAAAAGGGTTAGAAAAACACGGCCACTCTTTTCACCAGTTTGGATGCAGGTTTTATAACTTAGTTCCATGGCAGATAATGGAACTTAAAGGGGTTATCCAGCGCTAAAAAAACATGGCCACTTTTCCCTGTCTTGTCTCCAGATTGGGGTTTTGAAACCCAGTTCCATTGAAGTAAATGGAGCTTAATTGCAAACCGCACCTGAACTGGAGACAAGAGTGGTGCTGTCTCTGGAAGAAATTTTGTAAAGGGCCTTTGAAACAGGCCAATTGTCACTCAGTAGTGTTACTAGAAACACTCGTGTGACCAATAATTGGCCTGTGTAAGGGTATGTTCACAACTCGCTTTTGTCCCCATGTCGGGTTACACATCAGAAATCAGTGAAAAAAGGATGCTGATTATATTATATATCAAAGACTTTCATGTTTTAAAGTGTAATCACTTGTTAAAGACGAATGGAGGAATAAACCACTTAGCTGTCTAGTGAATACTTATAATAAGCCTCCAGTATTCTGTACAGATAGTGGGCCGCAAACATTAGACTTATATGATGGCCGATACAACAGCCATCAGTGCTCTGTAACGTGAAGTTGTGCCACCTGAGATGCCCTAGACAAGCTTCCATATGTTCTAAATGGAGAGTGGGGGTAAGCCGCTGCCAAACTACACTGGCAGCCACACACACACACACACACACAAATATATATATTTTTATTCCTTTTTTTTTTTTTGCGTTTTCATTTTTTCCTCCTCGTGTTTGAAAGGCCCTAGCGCTAGCATTTTTCATCTACAGACCCATTTAAGATCTTATTTTTTGCGCCACTAATAGTAATTTGTAATGACACACTTACTTTTTCCATAAATATGCTGTGTAACCGTGAAAAAAAAATTATTTGCAAGTTGAAAGTGAAAAAAAAAGCAATTTTTTTTTCAATATGGGAGGTGTCATCTTTACGCTGCTCACTGTGTGTTAAAACTGACATTTATTATTATTATCATTATTTTACTTTACTACTTTTAATATTGTAAAAACATTTTAAAAATTAATAAATGTACCGTATTTAAAATTGCTCTATTCTGATCCTTATATCACTTTTGCTTTTTGGTCTATAGGGCTGTGCCTGCGGGCAATATGTTTGCGCCATAATCTGTACTTTTTAGCAGTGCTCTTGCATATATGTAAAATGGCCAGATGCAAATAAATTTATTTGCAAATGCCCATTTGGACAAATTAGGGATCTGGGTCCGCTTAATTTATAATTTTTGTGACTGAAAAATGATAAGGAAACCTATACACTAGTGCGCACGGAATTTATGTAGAGGCAGTCAGCGAACCGTTGGCCCTGCTGGGATATTTTAAGCCTGGTGACTTAATAAATGTCTTCATATGATTGTTCATGTAGATCAATGCAGTACATAGTCACTGCATTGATTGATCTGAACTTCACTCAATTGCTACAGGATGTCTGTGGAATTGATTGCCTTCTCGTGGTTGCAATGTTGTGGGGGAAAACCAGGTACTCCAAAGAAAATATCTTTAGTAGTTCGACAGGGCGTTTTAGATTTGTCGTCTAGGAATCTAACAGAGGCCAAAGTAAAGGTCTTGTCGTTTAGGTACCGACTAAATTAATTCTACCCTATGGCCTCAAGAACAGAATTCATGTATCCTCAAGAGCAGGCCTCAATATTTGGTGGTCTGAGATATCAAGATGTTATATGATGACTCTGCATCATACATGAGGACATCATTATTCGTAAGGGCAGTGCTGTTGTGATACTGGACATGGATAAAGACATTTATGTAACACAAATGGAACAAATGTTATTAGATGATGCGGTAGATATATATAACTCTATAATCTAATCTCACATCTATGTTTCAGAGAGACCTTGTATGGTTGGACCCTCATATCCAACCTTTGGTTTTTCAAGACTCAAGAGCCGTTCTCTCCTCATTTAAAGATGTGGATACAGTGGATGCGTAGAGACCAACTCATTTGAGGGTGAGCTGAATTTTTTCTACCTTTTGTATATAGATAATGTTGACTTACCCCGATCCTGAATGGCACTTGTCGAGTTCCTATGTTCTGATGGAATAAGAAAAGGTTATTATAGTATGTATGAAAGATTTTCATTATTCAAATAGTACTCAGAGGAATCAATCACCTGTCTGTCAAGTGAATGTCTATAGAAACTTTCCAGTTTGCTTAACAGGTATTGGCCAGGTAACATTAGGCCCAGACTTATATGATGCAAGATACAACAGCCAGCAGTGTAATGTTAGTTGGCATCACCCGCAAAGCCCTGAATGTTTATATGTTCTAATTGGAGAAAAGTGGTAAGCTGCCACCACACTACACTGGCGGTGTCAGCATATTTGTATATAAAATCCAACAAGCCTGTGTTATGAACTAGTGGTACCAGTCAGTCAGGATAGAAACAGAGAAGACATAGACAGTAGGCCCTGCACTAGGCTCTACCCACTGTCCCTGACTACGTGCCACAGTCAGGCCTAGGTTGCTGCAAGCAACACGTCCCTGACCCAAGTACATGAAATACTAAACGCAAGACAAGGCAAACACACAGTAAGAATAGTCAGAAAGCCAAAGCCAAAACCAGAGGACAGCAGAAATACAAAATCAGATACAACATGGATGGTCAAGTAACAAAAGTCAAAGAAGCCAGATAACCAGGGAAGTCAGGTATAGAAACCCGGGGTCAGATAAAGCTAAGGGAAAACACAGAAGATAAGAGAAGACTTAGCATGCAAGGTAACCTAGCCAGCGAGGGGTTAATATTCTGGAGAGGTTTTATAGGAGGTCAGGGGTCTGGTCCAGAACATGATTAGACCATCCCCATTATCTCCAACCACAGACAGCTAATAACATTACACACTGACTGGCAGGGAGACCTAATGATGAGGACGGCGGGGAGGAGGGACGGAGAGGTGGTGCAAGACTGCAAGACTTGGGCACACACACTCTAGGCCACGCCAATTTGACACAGGGATGCAAGTTTAAAAGTTGTTTTTTAGGACAATAACTGCATAGGACAGATCAATGGATTACAAAAAGCTATCTAAAGGTACAAGTGGTTTGGGGGGGGGGGCAGACTGTGGGTACAGGGTTGCTTTGAAGACATGAATGGAGGAATAAATTACATATCTGTCAAGTGAATATCTATAGTAAGCCTCCAGTATGCTGTACAGGTGGTGGGCAGGAAACATTAGGCCCAGACTTATATGAAGACAGATATAACAGCCAGCAGTGCTCTGTAATGTTAAAGGGGTATTTCCCACAAGAGATAAAGAAATTTAATTCGCCCAAACCTAGTTGGCCTTACTCACCAAGCCCCCCTGAGTATTTTGAGCCGTCTCCCGTCTTTCTAGCTGCCGCCATTCCTGAGAGAAAGTTTTTCTAAAAGCCGATTTATACATGCAAGATGGTGCTGGCCAGGAAACTAAATTTCCCATCATGCATTGCTTCCTACTGCTTGCTGGGACCTGTAGTTCTACAGAAGCTATGTGACCTGATATACTGTGATGTGGATGGATAGCAGCCTGCTAAGACCTGTAGTTTTACACAATATATCAGGTCACAGAACTTCTGTAGAACTACAAGTCCCAGCAATCTGCTATCAGTTCAAATCAGAAACTGTGTGACTTGATAAATTGTAATGTGGACTGATAGCAGCTGACTGGGACCTGTAGTTCTACAGAAGTTCTGTGACCTGATATATTGTGTAGAACTACAGGTCCCAGCAAGCTGCTACCCATCCACATGGCAATATATCAGGGCACAGAGCCTCTGATGTGGATGGATAGTAAAGGGGATTAGCGGCAGGGGGGGTGTATATGTTTATATATGCCCCGGGGGTGGGGACTAGTGGGGGCAGGAGACACAGATCTCACAGATGGGGTTGACTGCGCGATGCGGGGGGTGGGTTGGATACAAGGTTCATATCTATCCTGCAGCTGGCCATGGAGGCTGTGAGGGAGAAAGAGAAAGAAGATAGATAGATAGATAGATAGATAGATAGATAGGAGATAGATAGATAGATAGATAGATAGATAGATAGATAGATAGTGAGGGACACTCACTACAGGAGACTCTCCAATCTCCTCCTAGGCTTCTCCACCATGGAGGAGAAAGAGAGACTGCCCATCCCGCTGGGGGAAGAAGAGACCACAGCGACCATGGCGGCACAATACGTCACTGCCTGCCATAGACTGAGAGGAGCGTAATACGTCATGGACTCCGATTCACCAACCCTAATAGGTCATGGACTCCGATACACCGACCCTGATAGGTCATGGACTCCGATACACCTCCTGAATGTACATCATGATACATCATGAACCCCTGTACACCGACCCCAGGTGAATCCCACTTCCTCAACCCCCTATTCTCCACATGCTTTGGCAATGCTAATATGTAACTTGGACCTGCCAATAAAGCTTTTTTGATTTGATTAGATTAGATAGATAGATAGATAGATAGATAGATAGATAGATAGATAGATAGGAGATAGATAGATAATAGATAGGAGATAGATAGATGATAGATAGGAGATAGATAGATAGATAGATAGATAGATAGAAAGATAGGAGATAGATAGATAATAGATAGGAGATAGATAGATGATAGATAGATGATAGATAGGAGATAGATAGATAGATAGATAGATGATAGATAGGAGATAGATAGATAGATAGGCAGAGGAGAGAGAAGAATCAGTAGGCTTACAGCAGGGGCAGAGGTTCCTGGACGCTGCAAGGGGAGGCTGAGGGTCACAGGTCCCGGCACATGGCCGGGCAGAGGTCACAGGTCACCACACTGCCCAGAGAGCACGGCCGAACTCCGCAGCTAGCACACACACACACTGATTGATTTATGTCCTGATGACACACAGTTTAGCAGGCTGTCGGCTGCTGCGTTCTCTTCAGACAGGCTGCTTCCCTGTCACATAGCCAGCGGAGGAGCAGCGTGTCATCCCATTGAAGAGAGTGGAGGACACGTGATCCCGACTCCAACGGTGGGGGCCAGAAGGAAGGAGTGTGTCGGCCTGGACTCCATTTAGCTCATTTTCTGAATGCTGAGGAGGTGAATAGGCAGAAATAGCTCCAAAACGGCTCAAAACAGGTCATTACTTGCTTTGAGCAATATATTGAGCTATGGGTGGGCTATTTAACACTTCAAAAAAGTGGTGCCTGCGATGTCCTAGATGAGCATCCATATGTTCTAAATATAGAGAAGGGGTTAGCTGCTTCCAAACTACACTGGCCGCCACACACACAAATATATATATATTTTTCATTTTGTGAACGGCGTGAACAAAAAGCGATAAAAAACTCCAGGATTGCTTATTTTTTAATTGCATTTTATAAATAAAAAATTTTTATAAATTGTGATCAATATGTCCAATCTACACGTATATGGTAATAATAAAAACTAGAGATCGTGACGCAAAAAATTACTCCCCATACAGACCCACAGGTGAAAAAATAAAAGCACTATAAAAGTCATTATTGGGCCATTTAAAATACACCTATTTGCAAAAAAAAAGTTTTACTGCTAATGAAAATGGTAAAACATTAGAAAAGCTATATAACCTGCATGTCGCTGTATTCAGACTGACCTATAGAATATATATATTGTCAGTTTCACCGTAAAGTGCATAACGTAAACATGGACCCCCCCCCAAGGGGGAGGAAAAAGCAATAATGCAAAACTTTAAATCGGCCCGGTCCTTAAGGCCATTTTGGGCTCTGTCCTTAAGGGGTTAAAAGGCCCTAGCGCTTGTATTTTTCACCTACAGACCCACATAAACCCTTATTTTTTGCGACACCAATTGTAATTTGTGATGACAGACTTGCTATTTACATAAATATGCTGTGTAACTGAAACAAAAAATTATTTGCACGGTGAAAGTGAAAAAATAAATAAATAAATAAAAATAAATTATATATACACTACCGTTCAAAAGTTTGGGGTCACATTGAAATGACCTTATTTTTGAAGGAAAAGCACTGTACTTTTCAATGAAGATAACTTTAAACTAGTCCTAACTTTAAAGAAATACACTCTATACATTGCTAATGTGGTAAATGACTATTCTAGCTGCAAATGTCTGGTTTTTGGTGCAATATGGTTTTTGGTGCAATAGGTGTATAGAGGCCCATTTCCAGCAACTATCACTCCAGTGTTCTAATGGTACAATGTGTTTGCTCATTGGCTCAGAAGGCTAATTGATGATTAGAAACCCTTGTGCAATCATGTTCACACATCTGAAAACAGTCTAGCTCGTTACAGAAGCTACAAAACTGACCTTCCTTTGAGCAGATTGTGTTTCTGGAGCATCACATTTGTGGGGTCAATTAAACGCTCAAAATGGCGAGACAAAGAGAACTTTCATCTGAAACTCGATAGTCTATTCTTGTTCTTAGAAATGAAGGCTATTCCATGCGAGAAATTGCTAAGAAATTGAAGATTTCCTACAACGGTGTGTACTACTCCCTTCAGAGGACAGCACAAACAGGCTCTAACCAGAGTAGAAAAAGAACTAAGCAAGAAGATAAGCACATTAGAGTCTCTAGTTTGAGAAACAGACGCCTCACAGGTCCCCAACTGGCATCTTCATTAAATAGTACCCGCAAAACACCAGTGTCACCATCTACAGTGAAGAGGCGGCTGCGGGACTTTGGGCTTCAGGGCAGAGTGGCAAAGAAAAAGCCATATCTGAGACTGGCCAATAAAAGAAAAAGATTAAGATGGGTAAAAGAACACAGACATTGGACAGAGGAAGACTGGAAAAAAGTGTTGGGGATGGATGAATCCAAGTTTGAGGTGTTATGATCACAAAGAAGAACGTTTGTGAGACGCAGAACAAATGAAAAGATGCTGGAAGAATGCCTGACGCCATCTGTTAAGCATGGTGGAGGTCATGTGATGGTCTGGGGTTGCTTTGGTGCTGGTAAGGTGGGAGATTTGTACAGGGTAAAAGGGATTCTGAATAAGGAAGGCTATCACTCTGCACCGCCATGCCATACCCAGTGGACAGCGCTTGATTGGACCCAATTTCATCCTACAACAGGACAATGACCCTAAACACCTCCAAATTGTGCAAGAACTATTTACAGCAGAAGCAGCAGCTGGTATTCTATCGGTAATGGAGGGGCCAGCGCAGTCACCAGATCACCACCCCATTGAGCTGTTGTGGGAGCAGCTGGACCGTATGGTACGCCAGAAGTGCCCATCCAACCAATCCAACTTGTGGGAGCTGCTTCTAGAAGCGTGGGGGGCAATTTCTCCAGCTTACCCCAACAGATTAATAGCTAGAATGCCAAAGGTGTGCAATGCTGGAATTGCTGCAAGAGGTGGATTCTGTGACGAAAGTAAAGTGTGATGGAAGAACAATGTTATTTCACATACAAATCATTATTTCTAACCTTGTCAGTGTCTTGTCTCTATTTTCTATTCATTTCACAACATATGGTGGTGAATAAGTGTGACTTTTCATGGAAAACACAAAATTGTTTGGGTGACCCCAAACTTTTGAACGGTAGTGTATATATATATATTAATCTTTACGCTGTTCACTGTGTGTTAAAACTGATATGTTATCTATGTTCTCAAGTCAGTACGATTATGCGATACACTGCAATTACAGCAATATGCAATTTATATAACTTTTATTTTATTTTACTATTTTTAAAAATGTAAAAACATTTTAAAAATTAATAAATGTTTAAAATTGCTTTATTCTGATCCTTTTATTGCTTTTAGTTTTTGGTCTATAGGGCTGTGCAAGGGGTAAAATGTTTGCGCCATAATGTGTACTTTTTATCGGTGCACTTGCATATACTATATGAGACTTTTTGATCTCTTTTTATTAATTTTTTTTTCTGCATATGATGTGATCAAAAATCAGCAAATTTGCAGTTTGGCAGATTTTTGCATTTACGCTGTTCACCGTGTGAGATCAAGAATGTGATCATTTATGTTTATTGTATTTTTTTGTTTAATTTTTTTATTTAATAATTGGGAAAAGGGGGTGATTTAAACTTTCAATATAAGAAGGTTTAATTTTAGGCGTAAAGGGGCAGATGCCAATAAATTCATTCACAAAGGCCCTTTTGCAGATAAATATTTGCATCTGTCCCCTCTATGCCCGTTACGCCAGAGGGGCGGGGAGGGGAAGGGGCGGAATGGGGGGGCGCAGACTCCGGGTCTGCTGAAATTATAATTTTTCTCACTTAAAAATAATAAGGAAACCTATGCTATCTCTGAGGAGGCAGTGCGCCTCTACATAAATCAGCGAACCGTCTGTGATGCGGGTTACATTTTTAAGCCCAGCGCAAAAACTTATTAAATGTCCCCATATGATTGTTCATGGAGATCAATCCAGTACATAGTCACTGCATTAATTAATATTAACTTCACTCAATTGCTACAGACTGTCTGTGGAATGGTTTGGCTTCCTGTGGTCACATTGTTGCAAACCAGGTGCTCTAAAGAAAATATCCTAAGGCTAGGTTCACACTGCGTTTTCAGCATCCGTTTAACGCATCCGTTTTTTGCAAAAAACGCATGAAAAATGGATTGCAAAAAAACGGATTCATTTGTGTGCATCCGTTTTTCCATTGACTTCCATTATAAAAAAAACGGATCCGTTTTTTTTGGCAGACCAAAACGGACCAAAAAACGTTGCTGACCCTATTCTTCTGGACGTTAAAAAAAACGGATCCGTTAAACGGATGCTGAAAACGCACTGTGAACCCAGCCTAAGTAGCATAACAGAACATTCTAAATTTGTCATCTAGGAATCTTACTGAGGCCAGAGTAAAGGTCTTGTTGTTTGGGTTACGTTTTGTACCGAGTAAATCAATTCTACCCTATGACCTTAAGAACTGAATCCATGTGGCCTTAAGAGCAGGCCTCAATATTTGGAGGTCTGAGACATCAAGATGTTGTATGATGATTCTGCATCATACATGAGGACATCATTATTTGTAAGGGCAGTGCTGTTGTGATACTGGACATGGATAAAGACATTTACGTAACACAAATGGAACAAATGTTATTAGATGATGCGGTAGATATATATAACTCTATAATCTAATCTCACATCAATTTTCTAGAGAGACCTTGTATGGTTGGACCCTCATATCCAACCTTTGGTTTTTCGAAACTCAAGAGCCGTTCTATCCTCATTTAAAGATGTGGATACAGTGGATACGTAGACACCAACTCATTTGAGGGTGAGCTGAATTTTTTCTACCTTTTGTATATAGATAATGTTGACTTACCCCGATCCTGAATGGCACTTGTCGAGTTCCTATGTTCTGATGAAATAAGAAAAGGTTATTATATTATGTATCAAAAATTTCCAGTATTCAAATAGTACTCGCCTCTTATAGGGGGGGGGAGGAGGGGTGGGGATCAATTACCTATCAGTCAAGTGAATGTCTATAGAAACTTTCCAGTTTGCTTAACAGGTATTGGCCAGGTAACATTAGGCCCAGACTTATATGATGTAAGATACAACGGCCAGCAGTGCTCTGTATTGTTAGTTGGCATCACCCGCAAAGCCCTGAATGTTTATATGCTCTAATTGTAGAAAAGTGGTAAGCTGCCACCACACTACACTGGCGGTGTCAGCATATTTGTATATAAATGCAAAAGGATCAAAGAGTAAAAATCCAACATGTCTGTGTTACAAACTAGTGGTACCAGTCAGGATAGCAACAAAGGCACAGACAGTAGGCCCTGCACTAGGCTCCACCCACTGTCCCTACATACTTCCCTACAGCCCTAGGTTGCTGCAGACAACATGGCGGAAGTCCCTGAATTAAGTACATGGAACACTAGTACATGGAACACAGTAAGAATAGTCAGAAAGCCAAGGTCAAAACCAGAGGACAGCAGAGATACAAAATCAGATACAACAGGGATAGTGGGGTAACAAAAGTCAAAATGTCAAAGAAGCCAGATAACCAGGAAAGTCAGGTATAGAAACCCGGGGTCAGATTAAGGCAAGGGAAAACACAGAAGAGAAAGCAGGGAACGTGTAACACACTAGGTAAACTAGACTTAAAAGCCAGCGAGGGGTTAATATTCTGGATATGTTCTATAGGAGGTCAGGGGTCTCGTCCAGAACGTGATTGGACCAGTCTCATTGGGGGAGATTTATCTAAGGGTGTAAAATTTAGACTGGGACAAACTGCCCACAGCAACCAATCACAGCTTAGCTTTCCTTTCAGCACTGCCTAAAGCTGAGCTGTGATTGGTTGCTGTGGGTAGTTTGCACCAGTCTAAATTTTACACCCTTTGATAAATCTCCCCCATTATCCCCAACCACAGACATCTGATAGTATGACACACTGACTGACAGGGAGACCTGCCAGTCACAGAAATAACCAGAGGGAAAACCAAGTTAACTGTAAAGTGACCAGAATGATCTCTGCAGGGAAAGATGGGTGTGGCAGAGGAAACAATTAACAAAGCAGAAAGAATAGGACAGTGTTCACACAAGAGCAAAAGAAACACAAAATGAGCACAATATTGATGCTAAAAGTGCAGTCTCGGTCATACTTAAACAGCACCAAGATCCAAACAGCTACTGTCCTTAAAGTGTGATCCTTCTCTTCCAAGACATCAGAGAAAGAGCTAGGCTGTACTTTCAGGTTTGGTTGACTTTTTTCTGCTGTGTAAGTAGACCTTAGGACATTGCAGAAGACATTTTGCTCTCCCTTACCTAAATGATTAGGCTATAACCTACATAGATATAGCATATAATATCATCATGTTGATCCAGAAGAAGCCAAAAACACCTATAAGGTGGATGCCAATAACCCCATATTAGGGGAACTTCAAACTGTCTAGCTGACCCCTGTTTATGCAGTCTGTGCTCGGCAGATTTCACACCAAAACTTTTTCAGTGATATGATAGAAGATAAACCAACTCTCACTTAAAGAGTCACTGTCGTATTTTTTTATTTTTCAATAGTCCAGGCGATTTTAAGAAACTTCGTAATTGGGTTTATTAGGCAAATATACCAATATCTGCATTCAAAAAGACTTTTCCCAAGTCCCCCCCTCCCTCCTCTTTTCCATTCACTGCAAAATATCAGGACATTGTGACTTGTTGCATCAGACGTACCCTGTCTGTTCTATAGAGAGGGGAGGGGGGATTACAAAGGATTACACAAACACGGAGCTGGGTGACAACTGTACTCAGAGGTCAGAGAGGTCAGTGCTGACTGTCAGAGGAGATAGAGGGTGATGTATTTGTAGACTAACTCTTTGTTGTCCTGTTTTGGTGTTTTATTTCCCTCTCTCCATAGGAGAACATTGAAGACAGGGGGAGACTGCTTTTTCATGATTAAAAAAAATAATTTTTCAGCTAATAAACCCAATTACAAAGTTTCTTAACATCGCCTGGACTATTGATTTCTGAAAAAAAAAAAAAAAAAAAATTCACGACAGGGACACTTTAATTAAATGTTTTTTTGTTTTTTTTTTATTACAGGACGACCAGTGGAATTATGAATACAGCTCTGAAGTAAGATACAGGCTGTAAGTTGAGGTCAGTGATGTGGTAATTTACAGTAACTGAGCTTTTAATGTAAAATAATTGATGAATGATATTCAGAGTAGACCTTACTTTTTATAGAAGGACTCTGATAATCTAGAGTGTGAGAATGTGAGGTGGTCCGACTGTAATCCAGTGGTGGTCATTTTGACACTGAACGCAGTTCTATAGTATAGGCTAAAACGGGAGAGTCTAGATCTAGCTGCCTGGGGTTCTAAGGATGAAGTTGCTTCCACTCTCTGCGTAATATGGGATCTGTAATAGGATCAAACATTATTATTCTCATCTAGATATGGACGTACCTTGCCCACTTGTGCTTGAAGAACTGTTTCTACATTTCTTTATAAAATACAAAATTGCCCAAATGATTCCAGCAACAAAGCCGATGCGGATGCTGATGATGATGCCGATGATGATGTGGATGATGATGCCAATGATTCTGCTATGTTTTTTCTCCTCTTATATAATGAACAATACCAGACATTAGAATTCATATTTCCACATGTACAGAAGCTGCTACATTATAATGAAACTCTGCCCATGAAGAGATAGTAAGATAATATGAATATTGGCGGCACAACTAGTAAATAATCCCCCAATTTATGTATTATGATTGAACCATCATCTACAACATTTGGTTTTTACAGGACACAAGAGATGTTCTCTCATCATTTAGGGTACAAACCCACTTGACGTATTTGCTGCGTGAATCAGTCTTAAAAATAAGCAGGCAAAACGCAGGTTGGCTTTATACAATTGTTCTGCGTTAAAATACGCAATTGCGTATTTTTGAAGCGTGAAGCTTGTTGTTAGCAAAGCATCAGTTGTTAACAACCTGTGCGAAAAACGCATGTAGCTTCACGCTTCAAAAATACGCAATTGCGTATTTTAACGCAGAACAATTGTATAAAGCCAACCTGCGTTTTGCCTGCTTATTTTTAAGACTGATTCACGCAGCAAATACGTCAAGTGGGTTTGTACCCTTAAGGGTGCGTTCACACCTACCGCATCCGCAGCTTTTTTGCGGTTTTTCTGCAGCAAGTTTATCGCAACTGAAATGTCCGTTTAGAATGAGAGACATTTTAAACTGACATTTCAGTTGCGATAAACTTGCTGCAGAAAAAACGCAAAACGCACACATATGCGGATTTCTCGCAGGTTGAAATCTGCACTACCAGACCTGCAGAAAAATAAGCTGCGGATGCGGTAGGTGTGAACGCACCCTAAAGCGTAACTGTCATGTTTTTTTTTATTGCAGAAATCAGTAGTACAAGCGATTTTAAGAAACTCTGTAATAGGTTTTATCAGCCAAAAAAGCCTCCTTCTGTACTCAAGAAGCAATTTCCCAGCCTCCCCCCCTGACTTCTTATCTGTGCATTATGAGGCAAACACGTCTTCATTACAGAGAAGCCAGTGAAGACGGGTTCTGCTCTCTCCATTGTAAGCCTATGAAGGGGGGAGGGGCTGAGGGAGATGAGGGAGCAGGAAGAGGTGACATGAAGGTCAGCTGTTTGTAGACTCTCTGGGCACCTAAAACGCAGGATTCAGGGGTCAGAAAGGTCAATGCTTATCTATGAACTTACTGAGAGAAGATTGCAGGGTGTTGTGCTGTGCAGGGCTGCTCCGTGCTCAGTCACTTCTAACAGCCCCTCCCCTCTCCATAGCCACATAATGGACAGAGAAATCCTGCTTCTTTTGCAGTGAGGGTGGGGGCTGGGAGATTGCTTTTTTAGTCCAGAAGTTAACTCTTTTAGTACATAAAACCTATTTCAGAGTTTCTTAAAATCGCTTGAACTGTTGATATTTATTGTTTTCAGAAAAATGACCCTGAAATGACGGTTACGCTTTAAAGATGTGGTATGGCAGAATAATTGGTCATGGAATGATTGTGATGTCACACTTGTCGTTATGGAGGCTCTCTCCTTCCATCTGGATATCCATAGTGAGTACAGTAATGCTCTTATGGACTACGTAAAACACATAACATGGTTCACTATTAATCATAACCATTTGTTTGCTTATAGGAAAGTCTTCTGCACTGAAGGCCGGCATCTCAATGGGGGCCAACCATTCTCCGTCCCTAGTGATGTCTTATTAGGAACAAAATTATGTATATACGAATAATAATCTGTTTGTTTTTTTATTCAAGTGGAATGGTATGGGAGCTACATAGAGGATCTGATGATGAGCTGGTGACTTCTCCCTCCCCCATGGATAATGTGGACTTACCTGGATCCTGAATGGGAGTGGTCAGGTTCCCAGGTTCTGTCAGAATCAGAAAAGATTACATGTATTAAAGACTTGCAGTATTTAAAATGTAATCTCTCCTTCCAAACATAAATGGAGGGAATATATTAAACAATAATCTGAATCCCTTTTTATTGAAGTTGGGGAAAGAAGTAGTGACTTGGCTTTGGCTTCCTATTGCTATGGCTGACCGTATGGCAATTGTTAAAATGGTTATCCTCCTACAGTTGTTGTTTTACCTATATGGATATAGGAACTATGGTACAAAAGGATTATTATTTTAATTAACAGAGTGATTTAGGGGCGAAAGAAGGTCTGAACTAAATATCAGGTCTTGACTCAAAAATAGGGATATAATTTTGGATATAATGGAAACTGATGGAGATATTTTTGCAAATTTGGAGGGAGCACAATTGATGGAAGGCAATATAAGGTTATTTTCTTTTGCTAAAATTGTATGTTAAAGTTTGAAAGGTAATTAAAAGAATTTATCACATTAAAGTGAATGTACCATCAGGTACATCACTCCTTTATTTTTTTTTTTTTTTTTAACTTAACTGCAATGGAATGTCAGTGGCATGGCCCCCCAGTGTGACGAAACCCCCTCCCCTCTGTGATGTGGGTCCATTAGAATCAATGGAACCATGTCACAGAGGGGAGATGGTGACACTGAGGAGAGGTGGACCCACCCCCAGTGCTTTGAGCCAGGCTGGTGCTTGGCGCCGCAAAGAACTGATATGTCAGTTTTCTGCAGTCGATAATCATTGAATGCTTCACAGTGTGCTATGGGGAGTTCTGATGCAGGCGCGCACGAATGCGCCCGCATCAGAACTCTATGGCCATAAAGATCATCCGGATGATCTTTGCAGAGACTGGCTGTTCCGTAACCCAATATACCGTGTGAACATGGCCTAAAGCAGTACCACGGGATACTGATCATGAATGATAAGTATATGCGCTAGCCTGCTGTTGGGGATGGGGGAAGGGGGGGGATAAAAAAGAAAAGCAGAGTACTTCTTTAATAGCTAGCGTAAGCCAAAACTAGTCCGGGGTAAGGTAGTATTGTGTTTTGCAATCCGTTTTGATCCTTTTTTTTTTTGTTTTACAATGGAAGTCAGTAGGAGAATCTGACCCAAACGCATGCACACAATTGTATATGTTTTATCCATTTAATGGTTATTAAATAAAATTTACTGCAAACACGCAGCTAAACCTAAAAGCTAAAGTCTGGCATAACTTCAGAGCTGTCTAAGTTATGGCACAGTATGTTGCAATCTTGGCCAAACCTCCTTAATGTCAAGTGAGCCAAAGATACATTACACTGTGCTAAAATCCACCAAAGTTTGTCTCTAGGACAAAATCTTACAATATCTAGGTTGATAAATCTAGGCCGGTCTTTCCTAAACGATGGTTCAAAAGATCTTTCAATTATTGTCTGAAAACTTCAAACACAGATTTCACCAGATGAATGATGATCATCCATTTTCATCAACATTGATCTAGTTTGTATGGGCCCTCTTAGACAGTGATATGATCATGGGTTTTTTTTTTTAAATAAATAAAGTTTATTTTTCCATCACAAAATACACAGGGATATTGCCCATAGATACATTCCAACACTTAGTAACAAACACGTATCACCTATATCCTATGCCAGACAATAATCACCATAATCACTTATCGCTACCCCCCAAACCCACATCCCCCCCCTCCCTCCCCTGGACCGAAGAGAGAAAAAAAAAACAAAAAACAAAAAAAAAAAAAAAAAAAAAACGTACGAACATCAATGCAATCGGGGTAGAACAGATTCCATATCAAGCATCCCCATACCACAAACTCCAGGTCTTATCTACTTTTACTCCTTTAGGGCTATGTCTATAATGAAGCATTTCATATCTTCTGATTTTTTTAACTAAATTCTTCCAATTCCCCAGTGTAGGGCCATCCTTAGCAATCCATTTTCTCATGATGAGCACGCGGGCCACCATCAGCAATTTACTAATCAGTATCTTATTCTTAATCTTATCCGGGATATTACCCAAGACAAAGACATCTGGTGAGGGAACCAGTTCTACCGCAATCCTCTGATTAACATCGTCCACAACCTCCCTCCAGAACTTAGCAATTGTTGGGCACAACCATAGCATATGAAGGAGGTCCGCATCTATTTCCCCACATTTCGCACAACATTTCCTCCCCTCCCCGGAAAATCTATTCAAAAGTTTAGGAGAGTAATATAGCCCATATATAATTTTAAGCTGAATCACTCTATGATTCCTATTACATGACGCAACAGGAACATTCCTATATATTCGCACCCAATCTTCCTTCTGCAGGTCGAGGGCCTCTTTCCAAAACCTGTTAGCCTTAAATGTAGATTTTTCAGCTGTTAGATGCATCAATTTTTTATAAATAATAGTGAGAGGTTTCCCTTTCAATTGAAGTGCACTAGCAATATAATCAATCAATATATTATTTACTACACAGAATTTCTCCTTATCCTGAGTTTTCCTTAATCTGCTCATATCTAAATCTAAACCCCTCGTGAAGAGTGTACCTAGTTTTCAGCTCCTCAAAGGAGATTAATTTTCCATCCGTGAACAAATGTGAAACATAAATTATTCCTACTTTCTCCCAGCAACCATAATCCTGAATTTTAAAGAGTTCCTCGAACAATCTATTGTGCCATAATAAAGTGTTACTCATACAACCTCTGACCCCAACAATTTTTCTAAATTGTGACCATACTTTCCCATACAACTTATGGATCTCCCCACCCCCTTGTGCAAACATTCCAGCATCCAACATAGGAACAATCTCTTGATCTTTCCCTAAACATTGTTTGACTAATACTTGACCCATTTCCGAACCACCCAGGAGCTTAATCTTAGCTAGCTGGGTAGCAAGAAAATAGACCCTAAAATTAGGAAGAGCTACACCCCCCCCCTCCTACAGGGAGGCAGAAGAAATGCTGCTTAATTCGGACCCTCTTCCTCCCCCATATGAGTAGGTTAATGATTCTCTCCAACTCCCTAAAGTATTTATCCTCAATCCATATCGGGGAGGACCTAAGGAAATAAAGAATTTGTGGAAGAATTACAATCTTAATCAATGCAAATCTGTCAGCCATAGATAGAGGCAGTGATCTCCATATCCCAATCTTGTTCCTTATTTTTTCTATGGCAGGCCCTATGTTAAGTTTAGCATAATCCTTTATATTGCCAGATATACGGACTCCTAGATATTCAATATAATCTTCCGGTTCTTTAATCAGTAATCTGTCCCCCAACGTAAGTTTACCCTTCTCCAAGAGCAATAAAGTAGACTTTAGCCAATTAATCCGCAAGCCCGAAACATTACCATACTCTTCAATAGACTGGATAATACCAGGAATAGCATTTTGAGGATCCCTAACAAACAAAAGAACGTCGTCCGCATATAGGAGTATTTTCTCCGCATCGCCACCTACCCCAAAGCCTCTAAATTCCCCACTCCCACCAACAATCCTAGCCAAAGGCTCAATAAAAAGGGCAAATAAAAGAGGCGAGAGGGGGCACCCCTGCCTTGTTCCTCGTTGCAGTATAAAAGGGTCAGAAAGGACACCATTAACATTAATTCTAGCAGAAGGAAACCTATACATCGTTTTGATCCAACCAATAAAATATTCCCCCAGACCGAACCTCTCCAAGGTGGCAAAGAGGAATGTCCACTCAACCCTGTCAAAGGCTTTAGAGGCGTCCAGTGACAGGATCGAGCGGACACCCTCCCCCCCCTCCGACTGAATATTATAAAATGCTCTGTCAATATTAGTAAATGAGGTTCTTCCAGGAATGAATCCGCTCTGAGCGGGCCCAACCAAAGAGGAAACACAATCCGACAACCTTCTTGCCAAGCACTTTGCCACCAACTTAAAGTCGGTATTCAAAAGAGAGATCGGTCGGTATGACTCAATCTGACACTCCTCCTTCCCCTTTTTCAATACTAGAGTGATGGTAGCTTCTAGCATGGATTTGGGCAAGGCCCCCTTCTCTAAGGATTCATTAAGGACCGTTAGTAGTAATGGGAGAAGAAGCTTCCTATGCCTCCTATACACTTCATACGGTAGGCCATCAGGGCCGGGAGAAGAATTACCTCCAATAGAGTTCAAGGAGTCATCTAGTTCTTCAATGGAAATTGGACTATTCATGTGGTTAGGCTGATCTTCAGACAATTTGGGGAGATCTATCCCGCTTAAACACTCCCGCACCTTCCCCACATCAATATTCGCATTTGAGCTATACATATCCCTGAAATAATTAGCAAACTCCATCCTTATCCTTTGTTGGTCAGATGTGACTTCCCCATTCCCCAACCGGATCTTATCTATCCTCTGATTAATCTGCTGGTTCTTTATTACTTGTGATAACATTTTATTGTTTATGCCCGCCTCCATATGCTTCTGTTTCCCTGCGAAGAAAATTCTATGATAAGCTTTTTCTCTAGCCAGCTCGGCCAGATCTTCCTGAGCCTTATTCAAATTAGCAAGGTTTCCCTCTGTATCATCTCTAGAATAGGCAGCCGTATATTTATCTATTTCTTCAATCAGTTCCTGCTCATGAGCCCGCAGACTCTTTTTACACCGGGCAATCTGACTCATCATTAAACCCCTGTAAAATGCTTTTAGAGTATCCCACACAACAGCAGAAGAAGCTGAACCAACATTAACCTGTATAAAATGGGCCAACTGATCATCTATATATTGCATGTCCCCGAGGATCGAATACCAATGAGCATTAATTCTCGGGGATAACACTCTTACCTGAGGCAAGCCCAGGTCAACCTCTAATAGCATAGGAGCATGGTCAGATACTGTACGGGGAAGATATTTCATCTTAGTTACAGCTTTCAGGCCCTCATCATCAGAAAATATAAGATCAATTCGGGATGCAGATTTGTGAGTTGAACTAAAACAGGAGAATACCTCCAAACTCGGAAATCTGCACCTCCAAATATCACGCCATCCCACTTCATTAGTGAATTTACTAAGCTGGGAATCTCCCCCCGACCCCGACACCCTAGAGCCCCTTCTATCTCGACTTAAATTCATTACCATATTAAAATCACCACCTATATATATATATTGGTATTGTTTGTTGTTCAGGAACTTTAGAAGCTGCACCAGGGCATCAGTTTTAAAGGGAGGGGGGATATACAAGAAAGCCAATACCACTCGGACCTTTTCCCAGTCTGCCTCCAAAAAGACAAACCTGCCCCTATCATCCATTTGTTTGGAAATTAACCTGAAATCTACCGCTTTATGAATTAGAACCGATACCCCACATGAATAAGAAGAGAAAACTGAATGGTACTCCCACCCCACCCAGCGTTTTGAAACCAAACCTAGAGATTCCCTAAGGAGGTGTGTCTCCTGGAGGCAGACTATCGCTGGGAGCAAAGATATAATACGATCAAATATAGCAACCCTCTTCCCCTTCTCCTTTAGACCTCTTATATTCCAATACAAGATTCTACCCATAGATAAATATCAAAAAAAAAAAAAAAACCCAACCCCTCTTCAGTCCCCCCCCCCATCCACCCCATCCACCCCTACCCCCCAACCCCCCAACCTGTCCGCGCAACGAAAGCAAACGCAGACTCTCCACAAGCTATATCCCACTCCCCCCCCCCCATGCCAACCCAAACCCCCACCCTCAGTATGAATAAGACCTACTTCATTCAAATAGCCTCCTTATCAAGCCATAACATAGCTTCCTGAACAGTATTGAAAAAGAGGGAGCTTCCCTGGAAAACCACCCGTAACTTAGCAGGATATAACAAAGAGAATCTAATATTAGCAGCATGCAGTCTCTTTTTAACATCTTTGTATGACATCCTGTCCAGCTGGGTTTGTCTAGAAAAGTCTGGGTAGAAGGCTACCTTATTACCATTATACACCAGATTACCATTTTCCCGAGCCCATCTAAGGATCTTATCTCTATCCTGATAGGACAGAATCCTAATCAGGAAGGTTCTCGGGGGTCCACCTGGAGGGGGAGGCTTCCCTGGGACCCGATGGGCCCTTTCCACCACAAAAACATCTGAGAGAATCTCCGCAGGTAGAAGCTCCCTCAGCCATTTCTGAGCGAACTGGATCCCCTCTTTCCCCTCCGAACCCTCCGGCAGGCCCACTATCCTAATGTTGGATCTGCGCGATCTATCCTCAAGGTCCTCAATCTTTTTCCTCATGAGGATTATGTCCTTCTTGTTTTCAAGTGCTAGTCTCTGGGTGTCCGCCCCATTTGACTCCATTGAGGGGAGTTTCGCCTCCAAGGTCTTAATTCTCTCCCGGATTTTATTCATGTCATCTCTAATAAGAGTGATATCAGATCTTACTGCCTCCACCACTCCAGACAAGTCCAGCAAAGCTTTATTAGATTTTTGCACTTCTCCTAATATTGTTTCCAACAGAGGAGTATTAGAACCTTCCACAAAACTTTCAGATTCAGTGTCAGCTAAGTCAGTATCCAGCGTATTAAATTTAGAACCAAAGCTCTCCCTTAGAGATTGTTGCTTTTGAGTTTTAGATGGATTACCATCTTTAACATTTTTCTGCTTTTTATCAGCTTTCTGCATAAAATTTTTCTCCTTTGGGGAACAACTTCCTCCCGACAGTCTTACAGTAGGCTTAGGTGGCATGTATACACAGCAGAAGAGGCTCTATACCACAAAAATTACTTGCGATTATACAGGCTGGCAAGCATGCAGCGGCCTAGAATATCACAGTCGTACTTCACACTTCAAGGGAGGCTAAAGCACAGCGGAGGTCCTCCTTAGACACTGGAAGCATAAAAAATTGGGTTAAAACCCCCCAAAAAAACCAAAATTATAATTCCATGTGCTAGTGGGCGCCACTATGAGTCTTTTCAAAAAATTAGCACAATCAAGCTTATTTAGCTACTTTCCGGGCAGGTTTAACATTATATCCTCCAGATAACTCTGGGACATATACGGAGGGCAATGACCAGATAATTAAACCTCAAAGCTCCATTTAGATGGAGAAGATAAATCAATCCTTATGGGAGGGGAGTACACTCATCTCCTTTAGTATATTCCATAGGAGAACGGCTGCAATGAATACACATACCGCCTATTCACACGGGGGGTTCCACCGGGCATCAGTCCATAGTCCACCAAATCCCCTGATAGGAAATCATGTAGGTAAAAGGGCGCAGTCCTCACTCTACAGACTGCAGGGTAAGGGGAGGGAGACAAGGAGAGGAGCAGGTAAGAAGAAGGAAGCCACCTAACCACCTCTCACGTGGGAAGGTTCAAAGAATAAACCGAGCAGAGTACAGCACCTTCTCACTCCGTCTACCCTTCCCTCCTTTAACCCCCACAGCCCGCGTTCTCACCACTCCACCATTACGGCCGGCCGTCTCCTCATCCAGGATCCCAGTAGCTCCATGTAGAGCCGCCGTGCTTAAGAGCCCACCTAAGCCGTGTCACTCTCTCGGGATACATACACCGAGGCATAGTCCCAGCAGTGCATCGGGCGTTAATCACTCCCCTCCCGCGGATCATCAGTCCTCCGGTTACCATCTTGTCTTCCTTCCCTGCCCGGCTAGCAATCCGCCCAGGAGCCGGGATAACCCCATCGTTCTGTCAGGCACGCCACCTCCGGGGGGACGCTATCCATCCGCGGCATCTCCACGGAGGAGGATGGTGGTCAGGTGGGGCACGGGGGGAGGATCCGGAGCGTGCGGCGTTACGTCATGCCGCTAAGCCACCGCCATCCATATGATCATGGGTTTAACTCTCAACGGGGGCCACACGGTCCAGTGGGGAACAAAACCATCTGCATCGGGCAGTAAAGCGGGTCACGTACTTATTATTGGTTATTAGCTATCTGGGGTCTATGCAGGGCCAGCCTTAGGGGGTGTGCAAACTGTGCAGCTGGGGGGCGCTATGGCAGACAGTCAGCTGCACACCTAACTGGTCTGGCAGACAGACGTTCTGTTTGTCTGTCTGGTTGCCTCTCTGAATAGTACTTGGTTTCGGGCGCTCCTGAAGCCAGACAAGGGACCTGGCAAATTAATGTTCTGGGTACGTCCCGGTAAGCTCCAACCCCCGCCGACAAGCCCCGTCCCGGCGCCCACCGCGGGTGGGATACTGACTCTCTCCTTGCCACAATGCAGCCTGCTCAACTGTGTGCCGGACTGTGTGTGTGAGCTGTCCTCTGTAGCACAGGCCGTGGTTCCCCATCAGTGTGATGACCTGTGACCTCTGCCCAGCCGTGTGCCTCCTCCATGCTCCTCAGCAATTTCTGCAGCGTCCAGCATCCTGTGCCCCTGCTGTAAGCCTGATGCTTCTTCTCTCTCCTCTGTCTAGCTCTTTATCCTACCTTCTATCTATCTATCTATCTATCTATCTATCTGTCTATCATCTATCTATCTATCTATCTATCTATCTATCTATCTATCTATCTGTCTATCATCTATCTATCTATCTATCTATCTATCTATCTGTCTATCTATTATCTATCATCTATCTATCTATCTCCTATCTATCTATCTATCTATCTATCTATCTATCTATCTACCTACCTGTGTATATTCTATCTTCTTTTTCTTTCTCTCTCTCTGGCTGTGTATACATGCACTGCCACAGTATATACAGACACTGGCATCTCTCCTCTCCTTTCCTTCTAGGAGTTTTTTGTAAAATAAAAAAGATGATACCCCCATCATACCCTGACAGCTGGAACAGTGCATAACTACTACCCCCAGCATCCCTCATAGCTGAAACAGTGCATAACTACTACCCCCAGCATCCCTCATAGCTGAAACAGTGCATAACTACTGCCCCAGCATACCCCTACAGCTGAAACAGTGCATAACTACTACCCCAAGCATCCCTCATAGCTGAAACAGTGCATAACTACTACCCCCAGCATACCCCAACACCTGAAACAGTGCAGAACTACTACCCCCATCATTCCTCGACAGCTGAAACCGTGCATGACTACTATACCCCGGCGCAAAGGGCCGTTAGCCCAAGACACCCCGGATCACCCCTTGGAAACTATATCTAAAACTTAACTTTTAATAAATATAATTAAATCGTATTATAAAGTCAATAAGCACCGTGAAAAAGTTAAAATCACTCTCCCACAGTACACTAATATATATATTTTAGTCCACAATCAGTGGTACTCGAATCTGCCCAGATAGCTGCAGACTACTGGGGTTAAGGAACTGTGGAAATAGCAGATAAAAAACTCAACACACCGCCACCACAACTAGTTTCACCCCTAAACGGGGCGTCTTCAGGTGTAGGGCAAATGGCCATTCTCCTTATTGCACATACAACCCCCCACCCCACTTCAGTCTCATAACCCACAACTTAGTAATCTAATTGTCTAAACCATATAGCAGTAGATCTTAAACACAGCAAATACATGATAGTAAAAAAAAGTCATACAAGTTTATGGTCATAGCCTGCGGAGTACAAGAAGTCAGGGCAGACAGGGACAAATCACCAAGTCCATAAAGGATCTTACCTTTAGGGTAGCTTCACACGTACTGGATCCGCAGCGAGTTTGCCGTGCACTGATTGGATGATGGGGATGTTAAAGGGGCCGGGTCACATACTGGCAGCGGGATGAAAATTTTGTTGCGGGTATGTGACCCATTCAACTTCACACTAACAGGATCCGCAGCGGATTTCACTGCAAACTCGCAGCGGATCTGGTACATGTGAAGCTACCCTTAGGCTATGTTCACACTACGTAAGAGACCGTCCGTTCCGTGACTGCAGAGATCATCAAAGATATCCCGGCTGGTACTGCAGTACCGGCTGGATGATCTTTCCGGCCGCAGGGTTCTGATGTGGGCGCATCAGCGCGCCCGCATCAGAACCTCCTACTGCACACAATGAAGCAAGCGGCCAGGGCTTTCTGCGGCCGGAATTCACTGAATTCATGTCAGTTATTTGTGGCCCCGTACGGGATCCCAGCCAGAGCGTATACTATGTGTATATGCTCCAGCCAGGATCCCATAGAAGAACAGGCGGCGTGTTCACCCGTACAAAGTATGGCCGTTGTTGCCAATGGCAACAACGGCCGTCCTTTACATAGTGTGAACATAGCCTTAAAGTGTCACTGTCGTTATAACTTTCAAAATCTAAATCAACAGTAGATGTGATATAAAGCAAGTTTGTAATATACATTCATTATTATGTTTTTAGTTATCATGGAGAACACGGCACTTCCTGTTTTCTGACTTTTTTTTTTTTTTTTCCTCAAAAAACAGGAAGCAGGCAGAAAACAGAAAATCCTGTGTATCCCAGGCCATCTGAGCGCTCACAGAGAGAAGGCAGTCATGTGACTGATGGACAGATTGAGTCATGACTCAATTATTATTATTATTTTTATTAATTATCATGAAAAACACGTCACTTCCTGTGTTCTGAACCTAAACACAGGAAGCCCAGTGTTTCCCAGGCCATCTTCACTCACAGAAGGCAGTCATGTGACTCTCTGTACTGGCTGGGACTTCATCTGTTTAGTCAGAAAAGGTTTAGGAGACTGGACCTGGATTTCTGGTAAGTTTAGCTTTGTTTTACAGCATGAGAACAACAACAAAACAATAATAATACTAATTAATGTAAATAGCAAACTTGCTTTATATCACGTCTACTGTTGATTTAGATTTTGAAAGTTATAATGATAGCAACACTTTATCTTTTACAAGTCTATAGCACAATATTCTTGCAGCAGAATTTAAAAGGAATCTGTCACTAGGTTTACATGGCTTTAAATCAGGGAAGCATAAAGTAGTGACAGAAATGCTGAACAGGATATGCAGGAGAATAGGATTCTTGCCACACCCCTCCCCCGCCCTCCAGCTGCTGATTGACAGTTGACTGCCTATACACAACATTGATAGATAACTGCCAATCAGCAGCTGGTGGGCGGAGTTTTCTGTTTCTCATAAATATCCGGGACTACTGAGCTCACGCACATAATGGTGTCCATGTTATTTAGGAGGATATCTCTGGATCAGCTGCACAGAACAATGTAAGTGATACATTATCATTCTGTTCAGCTTCTCTGTCACTAGTTTATGCTACCCTGAGATAGGACAGCCTAACCCTCTGTTTAAATCGACTGCCAGTGCCATAGACTCTAATAGAAATCAATATTGCAGCAGTCTCACTGCGAGAAACTTGCAGCGCGAAATCCATGGCGATACAGTACGTATGAATCTAGCCTAAGGGTAAATGCACACTAGACAGATTACTATTGGAAATATACTCAGCAGATCTGCAATAAAATCTACACAGATTTTGTTGTGAATTGTTGTAAAAGTTTAAGTGCAGATTTTATTGTCAACATCTGCAACAAATCCGCAACATACACTGACACACTGCTGATCTTATAACCCGCACCGGAGATCAATTTCACTCATTTAACCCCTTCCCATCAGCAATACATAGATATACGTTCCTGCTGCACATACCAAGTACAGCAGGAATGTATATGCACGTTCCTGACACTGAAGGGGTTTGATGTGTGCGGGACCGCTGCAGTTAGAGCCGTCCTGCAAACATCAGTGTCTCGGGAGCTGAGGGTAATGAGAGGCAGCTGTGATCCTGCAGCTGCATCTCATAAACCCCTTAAACGCCGCGATCTATAGTGATTGCGGCGTTTAAGATACTCAGTGACAGAACAAGCATCTGCCAATGAGTGATCGGGACCCCCACAGCCATCGCATGTACCTACGGGTGGGGGTAAGCCTCTTACCTCCCTCCTGTCGGTTCTGCGGTCTGTGCATAGAGTCTGCTCTCAGTCAGGCTCTATGCATAGATCGCCGATAACACTGATCTATGCTATGGCATAGCATAGATCAGTACATGCAATCTAATGATTGCATGATTTACAGTGAAAACAAGTGTAAAAAAAAAAAGTGAAGTAAAAATGTTTTTTTAACCCCTTAAGGTCAAAGCCAATTTTCGTTTTTGCGCTTTTGCTTTTTCCACTTTATGATTAAAAGGCCATAGCACTTGCATTTTTTCACCTAGAGACCCAATTGAGCCCTTATTTTATACGACACCAATTGTACTTTGCAATGACAGGCTTAATTTTCCCATAAAATATGCAGTGAAACTGGGAAAAAATTATTTGCACTGTCAAGTTGAAAAAAAAAAAGGAATTTGTTTCCATTTCAGGGACTTTCGTGTTTACGCCGTTTGCCCTATGGTTAAACTGACATGTTATCTATGTTTCTCACATCAGTACGATTACAACCATATGTAACTTGTTTAACTTTTATTTTATTTGATGGCTTTTAAAAAATGAAAACCTTTTAAAACTAGACACCAGGGACGTGCAGAGCATTTAAATGCAGCTGTCAGGTTTGACAACTGCATTTCGATGCTTAATTAGCTGGAGCGGCAACGGGACCCGCACCGGCTAATAGACCGCTCCCCGGCTACAGATAGCAGCCAAGAGCAGCGCCGTTCAGAACTCTGAACTCCCTTTGCGCTGCCATGACGTACCAGGTACGTCATGGCACACTAAGGGGTTAAAGTATTAACCCCCCCCCAATAAAAGTTTAATATACCCCCTTGCCTATTATAAAAGTAAAAATATTTTAAAAATTAAAATATATAAACATATTATATATCGTAGTGTGCGTAATTGTCCGATCTATTAAGATATTACATGTTTGTTCCTGCACGGTGAACGGCGTAATCGAGAAAAAAAACAACAAAAAACACCAGGATTGCAGATTTTTTAAACATTATATATCGAAAAGAAAATAATAAAAAGTGATCAAAATTTTTCTGTTACACCAATATGAAATTAATAAAAAATATAGATAATGGCGCAAAAAAACGACACCCCAACCAGCCCTGTAGGTGGAAAAATAAAAGCGCCATGGCTCTTAAAAGGCGCGGAGGAACATTGCATTAATTTGACCCGGACTTTTGTGCATCAAAGGGCTCGATCTTGAAGGGGTTAAAAAGTTACATGTGAATTTTTACATGGAAAATCTGCAGGAAATCTGTCTAGTGTGCATTAACTCTATGGGTCTGTGCCAAGAAGGAGTGTGGGATGAACTTTCCTGGTCAAGAGTTCAGTGTGGCACCAGGCAGCCCCCCTATAAGATGCTGGGGGCTTATTGCTCCTCACCTCTTATATATGGGCCACCTACATTGCTAACAGCAGCCGTCACTTGTGCATAACCCTCCCCCCTGACCCTGATCACAACACCTTCATAACTTTTACCATGATGTTATCAGCAACCCAGACATTCTGGGGTTAACAAATGTGGGCGGCACTACAGAAGCGGTGGAAGTATTTGTATACATTGCATAACATGGACTGCTCAGGAAGCAACCGCTTAAGAGGCTTGTAGCACGTGTAAAAGAAATACAGGAAGCGAAGGCACAAAATGTACACGACCCCAAGATTACAAAGATACACGGCCGGTAAGACGAGCCCATCACTCACCTGCGCCAAATAGTGACACCAGCACTAGAAACCGTGCAGCACTCATAATGCATGGAGCTTAGTGTGGACCGGCTCCGCCATTTGTATATGAGCACATGACTTCCTGATTGGAGGTCAATTCTCACATGTGCAGTTACAGGTCCACCCCCTCAATAGAAAGCTTCATACCTTTATAATAACATGTACATAGTGGCAGCCGGATCATCATTTTAAAGCACATCATCAATGGAAAGGAAATAGGGTCTCTAGAGTGGTGAATCCCATTTCATATCTGGAGTCTGATCGATGAATCTGGATTTTGGTGGATGCTTGGAAACGATCACTTATCAGAACATACTGGGCCTCATTTACTAACAATGCGTCAATTATAAGCAGTAATGCTGCGTTTACACGGAACAATTATCGCTTGAATTTTCGATAACGATCGCATTTGAGCCATAATCGGCTCGTGTTAACACTGCGTACGAGCAAGAAATCGTTCATTCTGATCTTTCAACATGTTGTCAAATCGTTGTTCGGTAAAAATTCGCAGAACGATTCGTGTAAACAGTCTTTTAAAGATTCACCCTATGTGTGAGATGGGGTTAAGCCATCTTAAAACGATCGCAATAACGATTTTTCCAAACGATATATTGTTGCATTTAAATGCTGATCGTTATAAAAACACATCGTTACTTCAAAATCGTTTATCGTTCGATTGGGCGAATTATCGCTCCCTGTAAACGGACCATTACACTGTTGGTTATATCTGTTTATTTTGTGCCAAATTCTTTAACCCCTTCAAGACCTGGCTCAAAATGAGCCAGTGGACTGCGCAAATTTTCATTTTTGTGTTTACGTTTTTTCCTCCTCCCCTTCTATAAGTTCTAGCACTTTCAGTTTTCTATCTACAGGGCCATGTGGGGGCTTGTTGTGTTTTTCAGGAGTAGTTGTACTATGTAATGGCGGCTTTCATTCTACCATAAGGCTACTGTTAGGAATGTGACTTTGCGCTCCTCAGTCCATGTCGGGCGGCCAAGGAAGCGCTGAGTTTATGTCTGCTGTTGCACTGGTTTTGTGTCTGAATTGTGTTTCACTTCTCAACCACACCTGCCTGGCCTGTCAGACTTCTGGCAGTGCAGGGGTTACTGCACTGCTAGGTCTGTTCAGCTGAGCTTGATGCTGGGATCTGGGCTGCTCCAATCAGCTGCTGGACCTGGTCTCTTATCCAGGATAAAAAGCAGTCAGATCCTCAGTTCCCTGCTGGTTATTAGTTGTTACTAGTCCCAGCTCCCCTGCTCCTTTCCCAGCGTTCCCTGTCCTAATCCCCTTGCTATTGCTCTACCCGTATTCTGACCTCTTGCCTGACATTTGACTATCCGCTCTCCTTCTGATTTTGTACTGCGTTGTCTGTTTGGTTTTGACCCTGCTAGTTGACTATCCTCTATTGTGATTTGTTTGTCTGTCTACGTTTTGTGTATCCACCTACGCAGTGTAGGGACCGACTCCGTGGTTGTCCGCGACCGTTTAGGGTCGACTGAGGCAAGTAGGCAGGTGACAGTGGGTGGGTTCAGTTCTAGGGCCCACTGTCTTTTGTCTTGTCTACGCCTGCCAGTCCTGACAGAATAACCAGCCATACCATTTGGGATTTTTTATTTTTTATTTTCCCATGGATCCAATGAAAGCGCTGATGGAACAGATGCAAAACCTGAACACTTTGGTTCAGGGACTTGCTGAGCGGGTCCAAGAACAAGAGGCTACACCCCGTCAGGTGACCATGACAACCCCCACACCTCCAGAACCACCTGTTCAGCTCCCTGAAAAATTCAAGGGAGATAGGAAGGATTTCCGATCCTTCAGAGAGGGGTGTAGACTATTTTTTCGGCTCCGTCCTCGCTCTTCTGGGGATGAGAGCCAAAAAGTGGGAATTATCATGTCCCTTCTGCAAGGCCCACCGCAGGAGTGGGCATTCTCCTTACCTCCCAATGCAATTGAGTTGACTTCAGTTGATTATTTTTTTTCAGCCCTAGGGCTGTTGTATGATGACCCTGACCGGACTGCGGTGGCCGAACGCCAACTGACCTCTTTACGTCAGGGTAAGAGACCAGTAGAAGACTACTGCGCAGAGTTCCGGCAGTGGTGTATCCCGTCCACCTGGAATGATTCTGCCTTGCGATATCAGTTTCGGCTGGGTCTTGCGGACCAGTTGAAGGATTTGCTAGTGGCCTACCCCCCTCCAGAGACCTTGGAGGAAACCATGACCTTAGCTATAAGGGTTGATAGACGTATGCGGGACAGACGCAGGGAAAAGGGAACCTCTGACTCGTTCAAAGCCCCATCATCTGTTGCTTCCTTCTCTAAGTCTTCTTCTCCCCTGTCACTATCTCAAGAAGAACCTATGCAAATTGGAGCGACAGATGCTAAGACCCGACGGGCCTATCGACTACAGCACAATCTGTGCCTATACTGTGGCAAGGCCGGACATCGTGTACAGGAATGTACATCCAGACCTGGATCACCGCCGGAAAACTCCAGCGCCTGAATGATTGTCAAGGGGGTCATTCAGGCGCACAGGTACCGCTCGATATGAAAAATAAATTAATGGTGCCCATTTCACTATTTTTAGGTGAAAAATGTATTTCTGGGTTTGCCCATGTGGATTCTGGGGCATCTGCTAATTTTATTAATTCTGGGTTCTGGTCCTCTCTGGGGGTATGTCCGCTTCAGCTTAAGTGCCCGCTGAGTATTACTGGAGCGGATTTTACCCCATTGGCTCAGGGTAAGGTGAAATATATAACTCCCTCTCTTGATGTAAGGGTGGGTTCTATTCACTTCGAGTCATTGGAATTTTTAGTTATGGATAATTTGTCTTCAGACATTATTCTGGGGTTACCTTGGTTGGCACAACACAACCCAACATTTGATTGGTCCACCAGGGAATTGGTCAAATGGGGATCTAACTGTGCTTCGCATTGTGTTGCGCTGAATGTTGCCGATTGTTCTCCGGTTGAAGGAGAGATCCCTGAGTTTTTGTCAGATTTTGCAGATGTGTTTGATGAAAAAGCAGTAGATGTCTTACCGCCACATCGCCCATATGATTGTGCTGTTGATTTGGTTCCAGGGTCCAGGTATCCGAGGGGAAGAATTTTTAATTTGTCTAGGCCTGAGAGGCAATGCGTGAATACATCAAAGATAGTTTACGTAAAGGCCACATTCGCCCTTCTTCTTCTCCTATGGGTGCGGGATTTTTCTTTGTGGGGAAAAAAGATGGGGTCCTGCGCCCCTGTATTGACTATCGTGAGCTAAATAAAATTACAGTGAAAAACCAGCACCCTCTTCCTCTTATTCCTGATTTGTTTAATCAGATTGTTGGGGCTAAGTGGTTCTCCAAAATTGACCTGCGAGGGGCCTACAATCTGATCAGGATAAGAGAGGGTGATGAGTGGAAGACCGCTTTTAATACTCCCGAGGGGCACTTCGAGTACCTTGTTATGCCCTTCGGATTATGCAATGCGCCCGCGGTCTTTCAACACCTGGTAAATGATGTATTTCGTGAATACCTAGGATGATTTGTAGTGGTGTATTTGGATGACATATTGATTTTCTCTCCTGACTGGTCCTCACACATTTGTCATGTCCGTAAGGTTATGGAACTTTTAAGACTAAATCATTTATTTGCAAAATTGTCAAAGTGCCTGTTCGGCGTTCAGGAGGTTTCCTTTTTGGGGTACAGAATCACACCCAATTCTTTTTGTATGGACCCTCTAAAAGTGTCAGCTATTGAAAAATGGGAGCGCCCTAATTGTCTTAAAGCATTACAGAGATTCTTGGGGTTCGCTAACTATTATAGAAAATTTATCAAGGGTTTTTCTGTAATTGCTAAACCCCTAACTGATCTAACTAGGAAAGGGGCTGATTTGGTACACTGGACTCCTGAAGCCGTTCAGGCATTTGACAAGCTTAAAAGATGTTTTTCGGTGGCTCCGGTCTTGACTCAACCTGACTTCGAAAAACCTTTTGTGATTGAAGTGGATGCCTCGGAGGTGGGGGTGGGAGCTGTTCTTTCACAGGGTCCAGAGACACTCACCAATCTCAGACCTATTGCTTACTTCTCTAGGAAATTCTCCAAAACTGAATGCAACTACGACATAGGCAACCGGGAGCTCCTTGCCATAAAATGGGCATTTGATGAATGGAGACATTTTCTAGAGGGGGCTAAGCACAAAATCAAGGTCCTAACTGATCACAAAAATCTGGTGTATCTAGACAAGGCTAAGCGTCTTACTCCTCGCCAGGCTAGATGGGCTCTCTTCTTCACACGTTTTGATTTTGAAATAACTTTCAGACCTGGTTCCAAAAACGTAAGAGCTGACGCCTTGTCCCGTAGCTTTGAGACCAGCAATGTCCCTAGTGGGGAATCAGAGACTATTTTAGCTCCCGGGGTTGTGGTAGCCATTCTACAGCCCGATCTTGCTGCCCAAGTGGTAGAGTCTCAGTCCCTGGCCCCTAAGAACACCCCTGAGAATAAGCTCTTTGTTCCTCCTAACCTTCGTTTAAGAGTACTGGAGGAGACACATTGCTCAGTGTTGGCAGGTCATCCGGGCATAGCTGGCACTCAGTATCTGTTATCACGACATTATTGGTGGCCCTCGTGGGCTCTGGATACTAAGTTGTTTGTAGAAGCCTGTGAGACCTGTGCCAGGTCCAAGGTACCTCGCAGACTCCCCGAGGGTCTGCTTCAACCCTTACCACTGCCTGCGAGACCTTGGACTCATGTCTCTATGGATTTAATCACCGATATGCCCCCTTCCAGGGGGAAAACGGTGATTTGGGTCGTCATTGACAGATTTTCCAAGATGTGTCACCTCATTCCTCTTAGTAAACTCCCTAACGCTCGTACCCTAGCTTCCCTGTTTATTAACCATATCTTGCGTCTGCATGGGGTCCCTGAAAATATTGTATCCGATAGGGGCGTACAATTCGTATCGAAATTCTGGAAGGAATTCTGTGGTCGCTTAGGTATAACTTTGTCTTTTTCCTCCGCCTTTCATCCGCAATCCAATGGTCAAACCGAGAGGGTCAACCAATCACTGGAACAATTTTTAAGATGTTTTGTTGCAGGGTCACAAGACAAGTGGAAAGAGTACTTGCCTCTAGCTGAGTTTGCACTTAATAACCGAGAAAGTCAATCCCTCAAGATGTTGCCATTCTTTTGTAATTTTGGGTTTAATCCTAGATGTTCTTCAGTACATGCTGCCGAATCTGTTAACCCTTCTGCTGAAAAAATCTACAATAAACTGTGCACAGTTTGGGCCCAGGCTCTTCAGAACCTGGTTAAAGCCCAAGAAAGTTTTAAAAAACAATCTGATAAAAAACGTATATCTGGCCCAGAATATATGGTGGGGGATAAGGTATGGCTCTCTACTAGAAACTTAAGGTTAAAAGCCCCGTCTGGTAAAGTTTCTCCAAAATACATTGGTCCAAAAGAGTTGGAAAATACATGATGTCTTTCATAAATCGCTGTTAAAGAAATATGTTAACCCTGTGTTGCCGTCTACTTCCCCTGCTCCCTTGGTCGTCCAAGGTGAACTGGAATACGAGGTGGAGAGAATTCTGGATTCTCGTTGGGTCCAGAGTTCTCTACAATATCTTGTACACTGGAAGGGATTTGGTCCGGAAGAACGGACTTGGGTGGCGAGCAAAGACATGCATGCACCTCGTCTGGTTAGACAATACCACATGCGTAACCCTTCCAGGCCGGGTCCTTTGGGTGAGGGTCCTGAGGCCCCTCATAAGAGGGGGGGTACTGTTAGGAATGTGACTTTGCGCTCCTCAGTCCATGTCGGGCGGCCAAGGAAGCGCTGAGTTTATGTCTGCTGTTGCACTGGTTTTGTGTCTGAATTGTGTTTCACTTCTCAACCACACCTGCCTGGCCTGTCAGACTTCTGGCAGTGTAGGGGTTACTGCACTGCTAGGTCTGTTCAGCTGAGCTTGATGCTGGGATCGGGGCTGCTCCAATCAGCTGCTGGACCTGGTCTTTTTTCCTGGATAAAAAGCAGTCAGATCCTCAGTTCCCTGCTGGTTATTAGTTGTTACTAGTCCCAGCTCCCTTGCTCCTTTCCCAGCGTTCCCTGTCCTATCCCCTTGCTATTGCTCTACCCGTGTTCTGACCTCTTGCTTGACATTTGACTATCCGCTCTCCTTCAGATTTTGTACTGCGTTGTCTGTTTGGTTTTGACCCTGCTAGTTGACTATCCTCTATTGTGTTTTGTTTGTCTGTCTACGTTTTGTGTATCCACCTACGCAGTGTAGGGACCGACTCCGTGGTTGTCCGCGACCGTTTAGGGTCGACTGAGGCAAGTAGGCAGGTGACAGTGGGTGGGTTCAGATCTAGGGCCCACTGTCTTTTGTCTTGTCTACGCCTGCCAGTCCTGACATCTACGTTCACACTGAGCAAAACTAGCAGAATTGTTTGTCGCGGAATGCCGTTAGCCTCCCTCTAATAATGGGAGTCTATGAAAGGCTCACGCTGCTGCTCTCCCCGCGCTGAAGAATGAACATGAACAGAATGAGAGACGCTGTGAGAGCAGCAGCGCGCTCCTCCCATAGACTCCCATTATTAGAGGGAGGCTAACGGCATTCCGCGGCGGACAATTCTGCCACGGAATTCCGCTAGTTTTGCTCAGTGTGAACGTAGCCTAACATGTATGACAGAACCACAAAATATTATTTATGAAAATACAAGTTGGTGAAATTGGAAAAAAGAATGCAATATGGTAACTTTTGGGGGTTCCTGTGTCTACGTAATACACTATATGGAACAGGTGACATGATACCATTATTCTATAGGTCAGTCTGAACACAACCACATGCAGGTTTATACAGATTTTCTAATTTTTTTTTTTTATGAAATCTTTTTTTTTTTTTGCAGTTAATTATTAATAAAATGGTCCTATTGTGACTCATAACGGTTTTAATTTTTCACTTATGGGACTGTATGGGGCGTTAATTTTTTGCAAAATGATCTTTAGTTTTTATTAATACCATATTTGTGTAGATCGGATGTTTTGATCACTTTTTATTATTATTGGTGCTTTTTTCTCTCTTTTCATTTACGCCATTCGCCAAGTGGGATGACAATTGTTATATTTTAACAGATCAGACAATGACCCACGCCATAGTGTATAATATGTTTATTTATTTAATTATATGTTTTATTTATATTATGGGATGGGTGGGTGAGTTTAATCTTTATTGGGGGAGGGTCTTTGGGGTATTTTTAGAAACAATGTTATTTTTTTCCACATATTTTAAGTCCCCCTGGGGGACTTTTGCCTGCAATCATTAGATTGCATACACTGATCACTGCTATGCCGTAGGCATAGCATTGATCAGTGTTATAGGTGCTTTGCTGATTGAGCCTACCTGTGGCACGTGCTGTTTTTAACATGGTTGTTGTTTTTTAATATGCTTTGGAATAAAGATTTTTGGACATTTTAACTCCTTCACGTTTTTTTGGAGCTGTGATTTCCTTCTACTTTTATGCACAAGGAGGAAGGTAAGAGACTACACTGCGGTCCAACACAGCGATTGGGACCCTCACAGTCAAATTGCGGCGGTCCATATCGGTAAGTGACAGAAACTGCTCCTGTCACTTACACTTAAACGCCGTGATTGTGTCGCTTAGTAAGGTTAATGACTGCAGCCTGTAATTAACGGTGAGGGCCGCCAGCCCCCACCTGCTATGAGTGGAGCAAGCTTCATAGCAGGATATACACCCTCGGCTTAAGTCCATGGTCATCTAGGGGTTAATGTGGGGCATGTCCTATGTAAATCTGGAAGGTTTTTCTCAAGACAAAGCTAAAACCCAACCATCCCTCCACATTAGAAATGGCTGTTTTTCAGAAAAGAAAACCTGTGTAAAAAAAGACTGTTTTTGGCAAAATAACGGGTTTGTTGGGATTTTGGAAAAATTGTGTCGCACACCTTTAGTAAATATGTCGGAACACCACACCGACAGGGAAAATGGAAAAAAAAAACTGTAATTTGCTGCCGGGAACACATTAATAAATCAGCCCCTTTGGGTCTGCTGTAAAATGTGGTAGAGAAGGAATAATGGTATGGAAATTTATTATTCTTTATCTCTTCCATCAGTCGATGAACTCTCCCTAAATTCTTTAAATGCCCCCCTAAGATTAGACAAAATTACCCATTCCATATCTAAATGCAATAATAATAAAGCTCCAGGACCTGGTGGACTTGTTGGAGAATTCTATAAGGTCTTAAATTTTAGAATCTCTCCTCTATCCACCTTCCAAGTAATTTTACAAGATTCTCTCCAGTGATATGGCATATATAAAAGTTATCCACAAGCAGGGTAAGGATCCCTCTTCCCCAGGCTCCTATAGGCCGATATAACTAATTAATCAAGATATTAAACTGTTGGCCAAAATTATGGCTGATAGTTCCTTCCCCTTCTTGTTGGAAACCAAGTCGGATTTGTGAAAGTCCGCTCTGGAGTTATTAACATTCTTAGCTGCCCAGGAAGTGGCCCAGTCTAGAAGTCACCCCACCCACTCACCAGGATTGCTTTCCATAGATGCTGAAAAAGCTGGAAGTGGTTGGGATTGACACTGACTAAATTTGGTATATCGGGTCAGTTTCATGATTTTTTTTTCCACCTTATACAAAGTTCCAAATGCTAAAATACACACCCCTGGCTTCTTATCTGACAGATTTCCACCACAAAAGGGAACATGTCAAGGTTGTCCTCTGTCCCCTTTATTATTTAATTTGACGATGGAACCCCTTGCTAGATATCTCATAGACTCAAGCACTTTCAAAGGCATATCTGTAGGTGCTTCGCATATGATACTTTGAGTTTCTTCCTGTCCCTGCAGTTTGTGATGTTTTACAATACTTTGGTACTTTCACGGGATACAAGAGCAATATAAACAAGAGTCAACTTTTATACCTTTTGTCCAAAGTTAAATCGTCTACTAATTAGCTCCATCGCCAAATCTAATCTCACCTGCCTAGGAATAAAAATAGGTCGGACCCCCTCTAAGTTATATTCTTTAAACTATCATCCGATTATAAAAAAAAAGATAAAGCATGACTTACAAAGATGGGAAACTTTGCCCCTTTACTTATTTGATATTTGCACAAAAAAAGAAGAAAATGGAGAGCGGATACTAATATAATAAATAACAATCATTGACCTTAGTCTCTCAGATATATGAGTTTACTCACTGTTCGGAGGGGAGTTGTAGCCAGACTTCCCACCCCCCGGGTCAGCTCAGCAGTAGCACGCACCTTATTGCACAAATCTCCTGATCTTCACCATTCACTATCTGTATATTACTGGCACTTCAGGTAAGTAGAAAACATTTATTGAAACACAATCCTATTATATACAGGGGCGAATTAACTTTACCATGGACCCGGGCTGTTCACGAAGCTTGGACTAGCACTAGCTTTAGTGTTTTTCCCCCATAGTGCAGCCAGTAAAGGACCTGTGGTGACATCATTGTCACATAAGGTCCTTCAGTATGTTCTCCAATGTTACTGCATTGTCTCCTGGCTGCAATTTTGCCCTGATTTGTGCAAAAAGCAGTGATTTTTATGCAAATCATGGCAAAACTGTAGACTGGAGATAATACACCACTGAAAGTATAAGTCTGTTTGGGTGGTTATGGGCCCCTCAGGAGCTCAGGGAGCCGGGCTACCGCCCGAAAAAGACCTATTATAATCCGCTACTGATTGTATAGGATCCTTCTGGTAGTCTCGTTTATTCTGAAGGAATTCATTTAACCCTATTAGTTTCCCTAAAATGCCTTTTGAAACATTGGATTCAAGATACTATTCCATCAATGTCAGAAATTACCTCTGCACTGAAAGAAATTTTTCATTGGGAACTTTTAGACGTTTTTTTTTTTTTATTTAATATTTTTATTTTCAAAAAATTAAAATCACATAAGATTTTCCCATGATCAATAGCTTCGCACAGAACAACATTTTCAACAAACATTTTCTCTACCAGAGTTCCTGTTAGATAATCTAGACGTATCGCCCAAAATGAACAAACAGAAATCTTCCTCTTAGGACAACCCCGTATCCGAGTTAGTTAGTGTTAGTTAACACCCCGAAACAATAGTGTTTGAGTTTTTCACACGACCACAGCATATGACAAAAGTCCCCCACTTTTTTTTTTTTACATCGCGGACAAAGATCATTGGCCCTTTTTTTAATTTTAAACATAAAGGAGGGGGTGTAATACAATCTATGTATAATGTTGAACTGGATCAACTGGTGGTTTGCCGAGGGCGCAACTTTCCTAATATTACGGTAAACAATAGCCCAGTTCACCCTCTCCCCAACCTCCTTTTCCCACGCTCTCCGGCTCCCAAACTCCAGGTCCCTTTCTAGGAGAAAACATTTATACAGTATCGAGACTCCTTTGGATCTATTGCCTAGTCCTCTCAATGTATCTAGTGTTAGGTTAGCCCTTAGGGGGAGATTTATCAAAGGGTGTAAAATTTAGACTGGTGCAAACTGCCCACAACAACCAATCACAGCTCAGCTTTCCTTTCAGCACTGCCTAAATCTGAGCTGTGATTGGTTGCTGTGGGCAGTTTGCACCAGTCAAAATTTTACACCCTTTGATAAATCTCCCCCTAAGTCTATACTCCATAGTTCTCAAATCCATTCTAATAGCACTGGACAAACGCAGGTAATCAAACCAGCGGGAGTCACACAGGCCATACTCATTCTTTATCTGGCTCCATGTTTTTATTTTACCCATAACCACCACATCTGTTATCAGTTTCAAGTCATGGCCAAGGGTTTCATATAATGGCCCCCACTTTCCAACTTCCACCAGTCTGCTATGATCCCAGAGAGGTGAGAAGCTAAGGAAGGAAGGGAACTTTTAGACGTTATTCGCATAAAGGAGAAGTCCACAGAAACATTTATGTCTAAATGGAAACCTTTTATAACTAATGTGTTCTCTTAAGAGGAATGATACTCCATTATGAGCCAATTTAAATTTACCAAATGGTATTGCATGGCGGACTTGAATGGGACTCTGGGAATGCTTAAAGTCAACTGACTTATATTAGGTAGAGTGGTGCCATGGATTACGAGCATAATTCGTTCCGGGGCCGCGCTTGTAATCCAAATCCACTCTTAAACCAAAACAAAATTTTCCCATAAGAAATCATTGAAATGCAGACAATCGGTTCCACACCCCAAAAATAATCATGTTTTATTCTGAAAATCAGTGAAAACAAATGAAACAAACATTTAGAAACAGCAGAATCTGTGATATTATAAGTGACTGTACAGTATAGTAATCAGCATGTGGAGTGTTATGTATAGTAACTGCATTAAAAAACAGCAGCAGTTTGTAGATACAGGATGGAACTGCAGATCCCCATAATGCAGTAGCATAGTACAACAGGCTAGAAAAGAGAAGCAGGGCTGCTGTCAGAGGTCTGTGTGGTCACATGACTGCAGTGGGGAAGGTGTGTGTGTTCAGCATGGACCAATCAGGAAGTGAGAATCAGAGCTGTGCAGGAGGACAGTGACAGAAACTTTTTTATACAGCAGTGTGAATGGAGGAGTGTGAGTGCAGGCACATTATAGCAGCAGTGTGTATAGCTGAGTGAGTGCAGGCACATTATAGCAGCAGTGTGTATAGCTGAGTGTGAGTGCAGGCACATTATAGCAGCAGTGTGTATAGCTGAGTGTAAGTACAGGCACATTATAGCAGCAGTGTGTATAGCTGAGTGTGAGTGCAGGCACATTATAGCAGCAGTGTGTATAGCTGAGTGTAAGTACAGGCACATAGCAGCAGTGTGTATAGCTGAGTGTAATGGCAGGCACATTATATCAGCAGTGTGTATAGCTGAGTGTAAGTGCAGGCAGATTATAACACCAGTGTGTATAGCTGAGTGTGAGTGCAGGCACATTATAGCAGCAGTGTGTATAGCTGAGTGTTAGTGCAGGCACATTACAGCAGGAATGGAGAGGATGGGAAACACAAGGGCTGACAGAGACTGCAGGAAGCATGGAGGATGAGCTCCACAACTCCTATGATGGTAGAGAAGGTTGCAGTATCTGTGACACAGTGACACCTTGCTGATAGACACTCATGGTCAGGTATAGAGGAGAAGTGACAACCACTGTGCACAGGTCAGACTGAGGATACAACATGACGCTGGATTGTTGGGAAGGAAACAGCTTTATTTTACAGCATAAGAACTCTCAGCATATGTAGCATCGGTGGTGACGCCCAGCATACAGTCATCTCACATGTCACCACCCAGATATGTAATGTCCTAGCTCTACAGGCAGACGACTTCTGGTTGTGTACGAGGTTCTTCCTCCTGCCCAGCTGGTACTTCTACAAGAAAGAAGAGAAGCATTGAGGCCTACAGGAGAATATATATACTGTCAGGACAAATCCTGATCCAACTGTGTGTAATGACTTACAGTATTACAGGGATCTATGATCATCAGACCTGCAGTTACACTGGGATTTACAGCTGTTATGTCGTGTCCCTCTACGTGTTTTTCTTTCTCTTCTTACACCTTCGTAAAAGTGTCTCACTCTACTGCAACCACTAGATGTCACACTCACACACTGCAGCTGTAGCTAATACTGGGTCTAGCGACACATACACTTATCTCTTTATAGTAACAATTTTTCTTTAGTTAGGGAGTTAGTGCCCGGCTACAGGCCAGGCAGGATGTGTGTATATAGTTTGCCCCTTTGCTCCTGCAGCTAGCTACCCAACCTTCATGGGCAACTAGACTAGACCCCCAGGGATGTCGGAGACAACGGAGTCTCACCCTTTGCCTACGTCGAGGATATTACTTTGGAACACAAAAAAGTCGGCCACCTTAGAAAAAAAGAGATGGATTATTCAAGACTGGACCTGCAGTAGAGCACAGTGCAAGTTAGGCGTTCTCTGCTGACAAAACGCTCAGCTTAGGAGGAAGGTTTCTACAAGCCAGCTCCACCCAGTGCAGAGACCCGACACTGTGAGGCAGAAGGGGGTTAGGTGAGATAACTGAGACATCCATATGTGAGTATGAGGATGTACTGTGGCCTGGGCTAGGGGTAGAAAACCAATAAAGTAATAACATTATGTCCCGGAGATATATAGTCTAGCCTAGACTGTTTTACACCCCCAGATATAAAATTTATCCCCCACGGTATACTGTGACCTGGTTCGGCATTAGATGGATATATTCTGGCCTGGATGGGAAATCAAAGGCAAGTAGACGGCACTCCAATCAAGTGAATAGGTGCAAGTTTATTCACCCGTGTACATACAGCGACGTTTCGACTCAAGCATGAGTCTTTTCAAGGTGAATAAACTTGCACCTATTCACTTGATTGGAGTGCCTTCTACTTGCCTTTGATTTTCTATACTGTGGAGTCAGGAATCAACTACCAAGGTCTTGCACCCACCAGCTGGAAGCCAATCAACTCTAAGTCAGCACACTGCGGTTCAGCTATCACCTTTTTCTGGACTGGATGGGTATAGTTTGGGCTAGGCTTTGTTACACCCTGTGGCGGTCTTTGGCACCAAGCACCCCAAGCGATCGCTTGGGGCCCCTGACATCCAGGGGGGCCCCCATGCCCTGCTCTTGTGCTCAAGACCGCTGGACAGGGCCGCTGCCCCACTCGCTGCTGCCATCTGAACTGTAACTATGAGCACTCATAATAAGCGCTTATAGTTACATACAGCAGCACTGACAGGGCGGGAGACATTGGCTCCCTTCCTGTCAGTCACTCCTGTGGCCGCAGGAAGGGTTTTCCCTGCGGTCACAAGTGGCAGCTTTGTCCTTGTGGTGCCGGCGCTCCAGTGACATCACTGGAGCATCGGCTCCAGTGACATCACTGGAGCATCGGCACCAGGACAAGGGGAGTGCAGCCTCTTGTGATCACAGGGAAAACCCTTCCTGCGGCCACAAGAGTTAAGAGAAGAGGAGACGCCTGGACCCAGGTGAGTATAAGTGTTTGTTTTATTGTGTTATATACTATATGGGAGGGGGAGCACACAGGGGTCTGTTTTTACTGGGGGAGCGCACATCGGGGGTCTATATAAATGGGGGGAGCACACAGGGGGGCTATATAACATGGGGAGCACACAGGGGGGCTATAGACTACTGGGGCTTCACAGAGGGGTCTATATACTACTGGGGGCAGCACACAGGGGGTCTATATACTACTTGTGGCAGCAGAATGGGGTCTATATACAACTTGGAGAGCACACAGGAGGTCTATATATAACTGGGGGAGCACACAGGGGTCTGTATACTACTGGAACAGCACACAAGGGGTCTATATAATACTGGTGGGGCACACAGGGGGTCTATATACTACTGCTGGAACCACACAGGGGGTTTATATTCTACTGGAGGAGCACACAGGGGTCTATATCCAAGTGGGGGAGCACACGGGTCTATATCGAAGTGGGGGAGCACACAGGGGGGCTAAATACCCCTTAGGAAGCACACAGGGGGCCTATATACTAGTGGGGGAGGGAGCACACAGGGGGTATATACAACTGGGGGCAGCACACAGGGGGTCTATATACAACTGGGGCAGCTCACAGGAAGTCTATATACTTCTGGGGGAGCACACAGGGGGCTATATATAACTGGGGGAACACACAGGGGTCTATATACTACTGGGGGAAGCAAACAAGGGGAATATATTACTGGGGGCAGGACACAAGGGGTATATATTATTAGGGGCAGCACACAAGGAGTATATAATACTGGCGGTAGCGCACAAGGGGTATATACTACTGGGTCCAACACACAGCGGTCTATTGTTTTGGAACGCGTGTCGAGGGGGGGGCCCCCAGACATAACTTCGCTTGGGGCCCCAGAAATGCCAAGACCGCCCCTGGTTACACCCCAGGGTATAGTTTGGCTTAGGCTATTTTACACACCAGGAATAGTTTGGCCTAGGCTATGTTTTACCCCGGGGTATAGTTTGGCTTAGGCTATGATACACATAGGCTTAGGCTATGTTACACCCCAGGGTATAGTTTGGCCTAGGCTATGTTTTACCCCGGGGTATAGTTTGGCTTAGGCTATGATACACATCGGGAATAGTTTGGCTTAGGCTATGTTACACCCCGGGGTATAGTTTGGCCTAAACTATTTTACACCCCGGGGAATAGTTTGGTGTAGACTATTTTACACCTTGGGTTTGGTACGTTCTAGGCTATTTTACACCCCGGGGAATAGTTTGGTGTAGGCTATTTTACACCCCTGGGTTTGGTTCGTTCTAGGCTATTTTACAACCAGGGGTATACTCTGGCCTAGGCCAAACTATAGCTGGATAATCTGGATGTGGGTTACTCTGGCCTGCCACACCGGGCTAAAGAAGTTATATATATAAACACTAAACTGTTGACAAAATGGAAGAAGGGTGAGAACAGAGGTTAAAAGATGGGAAACTAGTAGACACGGAGGTAACATATCAACAACAATATCCTCAGGAATGTAAATGGATGCAGAAAACAGTGAGAATTGACAATGGGACATGTAGTGTTATACATCCAGTGACCACTAGGTGGCAGCAAAGACCAAGAAGACAAACTGTTTAAAAACTATCCAATAAATCAGAAAGATTCACGGAAAGAGAGGAAATCCATCACTTAGATCAGACTACAGAGGCAAGGATAGAGCAAGCTGCCACTGGTATAGAGTATAACAAGGCAACTAAGGGGATGAGGTATATGTTAGGGGGGAACTGGTTCCAGACATCACAGATGTTATAAAGTTTTTGAGAGCACCCACAATGCTGATAGACCACTCTCCTGCTCTGGACAGTTCCTGTCACGGACAGAGGTGGCAGCAGAGAGCACTGTGTCAGACTGGAAAGAATACACAACTTTCTGCAGGACATACAGCAGCTGATAAGTACTGGAAGACTTGATTATTATTTTTTTTAAATAGAATTTATTTAAAAATATATAATTTTCAATCTGGGTCTAGATTCGTCCCATAGAAAGGGGGAATTATAATGCCAGTCTCATTGTGTGGTTCCTATGTCAGCAGGATGACACTGATGATGAGAGACGGACAGATGTGTTTTCCTCTAACCTGACACAATCACATAAGGACATCTCAGTAGGATACAATATACCTGTATGGGTAAAGAGGCCCCGGGGGGTACAGATACCCAATATAATACATAGAACAAACCCATTAGTTTCAGAATTATTGATAAATTGTAGAGACATTTCACATAAAATTACCTTTCCTTTTTTCTTATTTTCTTTATTTCTCAAATTACAGTTTTTAAAGTAAAAACCAAACAGGAATCATTATCATGACCACCAAAGCCAGGAGGAACAGTATATAATTGTGACGTTCTTTACCTGTAATGGATAAGTAAAGGTATTATAACGTATAATAACCAGAAAAAGTGATGGCCGGACAGGTGAGATGGGACTTATTGTGTACATTGAACTGAATGATAAATCTGTATGCAGTAAGCTCTACAGCTCCCCCTAGTGGTGATTTCTAGCAGCCAGAATTATAATATTTACTGTCTATGCCGGATATTCGGAGCTCTGGCAAAAAAAGAGCTCTAAGCATTTTAAACATATATGGTGAAGCGTTCCTTTCATTTCCCAGACCCCAGGATCCCCGTACACACCAGGTATATACATCATCTCTTTCTTACCACCTTCTCTTTGGTTTGAAGTGACAAGATGGAGGCAGATGTGTTGTACTGTATAGGAGACGTTCTTCTGGTCGGCCGTGTTCTGGACTATACACAGGTATTCTGTATTCCTGGAGTCTTTCCTCAGTGATATCTGGATGGTGCTCCCATTATACAGATGATACTCAGAGCCCCCCTGTCTGTATTTCCAGGTATAGGATAAGTCTGATGTAATTGATGGGACAGAACAATGGAGAGTAACATTACACCGCTCTGTGGTGTCCTCCATCACCTCAATCTGTATAACCGGAGGGGGAACAGGATCTGTAACCAGAATATGGGAAATCTCTGCTTATATTTATTACACCATAAAAGAATAAATAGTGTTAATCACATTTTCTTTACTGAAATATTTCCCAGTTTTACAGGAAAACATTTTAAGGGACATTTATGAAGCCTGCGTCCTGGGCGTACGTCAGGGAGATGGTGCAGATTTGCCCCTTCTCCCTGGCGTACGTCTGCCGTATCCCCCATCTGATGCCTGATTTATCATTGCTCGCAAGGTGTAAATCATGATACAAATGTACACCTGCTGGAAGCGTCTGTCTCTGTTTCAATTTCCCGCTGTTTGCAGGTCCCTAAAGCTCCAGTTGGTGGCTTCATTTTTTCTTTACTTCCTGGTTTGGGGTTTCCCATGATGCACTTTGTTTCCTGTGATGTCTAACTGACTCTGTAAAACTGTTAGATGGCTTACATCTTATTTAGCCAATCAGAGCTGAGCAACCTGAGTCATCTGACAAACGGAGGCTGGACTAACAGGGCTTAGACCCGCCTCCCTCTTGATGATGTCATTTTCACAAAATGGCTTCCACAGAGCAGCCTGGGGTCAACAGTCACTAAGTAAGAATGAGTTTACTCACCTCCTTGTGGGGGATTGAGGGGGTAAAAGATAGGGAAGGGGGGCAGATAGGTAATTGAAGAATATTACAAAGTTATATAACGTTGTAATGTGTTTCAATTACTAAGAAAAATCTTTCCGCTGGAGTACCCCTTTAATGCTAGGCCCCTAAGTTGTACATCATTCTCCTCTGACTGCCTGTGACTGCACATCTCCAAGCTTCTCTAGAGAAGGTTCTGTCTCTTTAAGAACTACTAACCAATAAGCTGAAAAATCAACAGTGAAGTAACACAATATAACTAATCCCCTTCCTGACATAACATAATAAATAATCATATTCGGGATCGTAGCGTGCAAAGTTGTCTGATCTATTAAGATAGAACTATATTGATCTCGCATGGTGAACATCATAAACACAAAAGAGGAGAAAACGCCAGGATTGCTGATTTTTGTTGTCACATTATATATCAGAAAAAGATTTATAAGAAGCGATTGAAAATTCTCATTCACACCAATGAAAACTAGAGATCGCGGTGCTAAAAAATGACCCCCAAACAGATCTGTTAGTGGGAAAATAAAACGGTTCTAGGAGTCACACTAGGGCCACCTTAATCATGAAATCGTAGATCCCACAGAGGATTAGAAGAGTTGTCTAAGAAAAGTTCTCTGAAAAAATAAAAGGAGAGCTCTGATTGGCTGCAGCGAGTAACAAAGAAAGTTCTAGCGCTAGACAGTTTCCATACACGTCCCCCCTAATTTTATTGCTATTAATAACCATGTGACGTAACTAAAACAATATGGGGGAGATTTATCAAACATGGTGTAAAGTGAAACTGGCTCCGTTGCCCCTAGCAACCAATCAGATTCCACCTCTCATTTTCCTTTCAAAAAATCTGTAAGTGTAGTAGTGACTGATGTACTGTACCCCAGGACTGCCGTCTATCTCTACCTCACCCCATTGTTGATATCTGTGCTATCTGTGACCTATATAACCTACCATATACTGTCAGGTTATAGGATATCTCATACACCTTCCTATCTGTATTATATATATTTGCAGTGTATATGCCGCCATCTTCCTTCCTCAGGTTATTAATCCTCAGTGTTGCTCCATTGTCCGGTGTCTCCAGTCTCTTCATAAACTTATCATTTCTTATCTTCAGCCGATTATTTGTGTATACAGCCAAAATGAAGGTCTGGTAAGTCCAGTAGATCTCTAGTCCTGACCCTTCTGGAGTCACAGGAAGAGACAGATCCACAGACTGGGTTATTATTCCATGTACCGGGAGAGGGATATCAGGATTACCTGTGAACATAAGACAATCAGGTTGGTCAGTGCTTATCCCCTTCAGGACATGGTCTATTTATACCTCCAAGGTCTCTATACACTTTATACTGATGTCAGCCAAACCCACCAACATTATAAAGTGTATGGAGTCCCCACCGACAGAGATAAATCACTCCACTCCATAATGAAGGATGCTGACCCCTGACCCCCCCCCCAAAAAAAAAAAAAAAATTAAATTCTAGTTCCACAATACAATATATGGTAAAATGAAGGTGTTGTTAGAAATTACAACTTGTCCTGTAGTGAAAAGACTGAGCTTTCTCCTCCTTTCAAATCCATTCCTGGCTTTGGCTTCAATAATCTGTCAGATAAATCTCTCTGTGTAAACGCACCATAAGTAATGTTGAGAACCAGTCAGTATATCCCCAACCTGGAATGGCTGATAACAAGGAGAAATAGACTGAATTCATCTCCTGAGCCCATAACAATAAGACATAAGAGATAGAGTACAGGCACTCACCTTCTGAGATGATGGATGTTACTGCCAGCAGGATAGTCACAGTCTCTATACGTCCCAGCATAGTGACTGTGTACAGTCTGTGTAAGTCTGTGACAGTCAGCGACCAGAATGAGCAGTGATCCCTCTGTATAGTGAGGGGAGCAGACACACCGCCACATGGTGCTCGGCCACTAGACTATTGTGGTGGGGACTTCCTCTTCACACCTTACACCTCTCAGAATATATTATCTGTCATAGACAATGACGGCCTGCAGGATAACCAGTTCACACTGTAATTGTCCACCAGCCCACCAGGACAAGGGATTTCCCTCTTTAGCTCCCGAAATGGTCCCAACCTCAGCCTCCCCTGAGTATGAGCAGAGCGCTCTAATCTTCCCGCTTGTCGGGCATATAATGTTTTCAATAATTTCTCAGACCCTTTGACTTTTTCACATTGTGTTAGAATGTTAGAAAACTTTACTTATTATAAAAAAAAATTTAAAAATAAAATCTTGACAGCATAATGCTACATCTATGTATCAGTCCCAAAAAGTAATGTGCCGTGTATAATAAGATAACACATGGACAGCCTTCCACCACCACAAAAAAAAGATCAGCAAATGTGGACATAGACAGCATCACCCTAGAAATCCCAGTGTTTTGGAGCTAGAATTTGCCCTCAAAAGAGAATAAAATTGTGTTTAAAGAACGAACATGAGGCTGGATTGTTGGAAAGGAAACAGCTTTATTTTACAGCATAAGAATTCTCAGTATATGTGGGATCTGTGGTGACATCCGGCATACAGTCATCTCACAGGTCACCAATCAGATAGATAATGTCCCAGCTCTACAGGGAGACGACTTCTGGTTGTGGGCGAGGTTCTTCCTCTTGGCCATCTGTGACTTCTATGAGAATCATGAGAATATATACACTGTTAGGACTCACTTAGATGGTCATAGTTGGAGTTTTAAGAATATATATACAGTGGTACCTTGGTTTAAGAGTAACTTGGTTTAAGAGCGTTTTGGTTTAAGAGCTCACAGTTTTTCAAAATTGTGACTTGGTTTAAGAGCATTGCTTTGGTTTAAGAGCTCCCTGTACTGGGTGGGAGCGCGAGTGGAGGAGGGGCATGGTCTGCATAGCGGGGTCTACAGCACTGTACTCTGACCCAGGAAGTCTCCCTCACCTTCCAAATCATAGCAGATCCACTTCAGGCTGGGGCTTACGTCAGGGGACAGGACTGTGTGGGTAATCTCTCCATAGCTGTAACCCCTCTCTCCCCGGACAGAGAGTGCTGCCTGTATGTGCCCACATCTGCCCTGCTCATTCCTTCATGCTCCCTGCAGTCTCTCTCAGCTCTTGTGTTTCCCATCCGCTCCATTACTGTACAGTAGTTTATGATATCACATATTCTGCTGTTTCTTAATCTTTGTTTCATCTGTTTTACATGTAATTCAGAAAAATAAATCATTATTTTTGGGGTGTGGAACCAATTGTCTGCACTTCTATGATTTCTTATGGGAAAATTTGCTTTGGTTTAAGAGCAGATTTGGATTACAAGCACGGTCCCGGAACGAATTATGGTCGTAATCCAAGGCACCACTGTATATTCTTAAAAATTCAGTCTACATTTTCAAAGTTTTTTTATTTTATTATTTTTTTTTACTAATTACTAATTATTTTATTCTATTTTTATTTACTATGTGATATTTCTTACATATGTGATATACAGTATTGCAGTGTACTGTCATTCTATCTCCTATTATAACATGCCTATGACAGGCTGTGGGAGGAGTACCTTCATGGCAGCCATGGTGGCCTTCGGAGGATGCCTGGCTGCCATTACAATGAATCAACAACCCTATCATTGTGAAGAGGAAGGGAAATCATAGACGTGACCAAAGTGGTACCTGTTATTTCACCACCTAGATGCCTCAGCAGCCAATGACTGCGGCAATCAGGCCCGCTTCTGCCATGAGGCAGAGTGAGGCTTCCACCTCAGGCGGCAGCTCCTGTCATCCTGCAGGGGGCGGCAGAATCTTCTCTGCCACTGTCATTTTAGTGAAGTTTAACTAAAGTTTTACTGGATGGATGACCTCTGACCTCCCTCTCCTGCCGGGATCTCTGTGACTGCACCACCTCTGTAAGTATACAGCACACTATCACTGATATGAGGTGTAGTGTGATGTTCTGCAGCAGCTGAGGTGTAGTGTGATGTTCTGCAGCGGCTGAGGTGTATGATGAGGTTCTGCAGCAGCTGAGGTGTAGTGTGATGTTCTGCAGCAGCTGAGGTGTAGTGTGATGTTCTGCAGCAGCTGAGGTGTATGATGAGGTTCTGCAGCAGCTGAGGTGTATGATGAGGTTCTGCAGCAGCTGAGGTGTATGATGAGGTTCTGCAGCAGCTGAGGTTTATGATGAGATTCTGCAGAACATCATAATACATAATGAGAAAATAATTAGTTTACTAATAGCTGAGGTATCGACGTGAGAATACGTGAGAAAAGTTCCTACACAAATTATACTAGTATCGGGGGAGGGGGGGCGCCATTTTAATTTTCGCCTCAGGCAGCAAAAAAGCTAGAATCGGCCCTGGCGGCAATGACACAGGCACTGAAGGTAACTTCAATGACGGTCACTGATGGTGTTAGTGAGTGACCAGGTAAATGTTTGATGATGTGAACTGATAGGATTATAGATTACTATGATGTATTCAGTTCAAGGCTATGTTCACACTACGTAAGTCTCTGGACGTAGCGCGTTCCGTGAATAAGCGGCCGGAGACTTCCGTAGTTTGCGTACAATGGAAAGTATACGATGTACGACTGCACAGTTCACACTATGTACGAACTTACGCCGGATCGTAGGCGGCGCCGTAAAAAATGAATTAGACCATTGTTTGCGGACGAAAATGCTGTAACTTACGCCCGTAGCGTAACATGCGGTCCCATACGTAGTGGTGATTTCTTCATTTTGCAGCTTTTTGTGCCGATCCAAAAGGCTTTGTGGGGTGTCCGGGGCTAGGCGAAGATTTCCAAGTAAAATACCGCTGTCAGATCGCTACGTAGGGCGCTCGGGAAGCGTAAGTAGACTTCAGGCGTAAGTTCGCGGTCCGTACGTAGCCGGCCGCAAGTAGCGTAAATCTCCGTCCGGAGTTTACCGTGTATATGTCCGGCCGCGAAAATGTGGCCGGACATATACGTAGTGTGAACCTAGCCCCCATCTGTAGATCCGTGGCAGACTGACTCGCATCCTTAACCCCTTAAGGACAGAGCCTGAAATGGCCTTAATGACAGAGACAAATTTTATGAATATGACCTGTGTCACTTTAGTCATTAATACCTTCGGGATGCTTTTACCTATCCGGCTGATTCTGAGATTGTTTTCTCGTGACATATTGTTCTTTACATTTCTGAAAAATTGGAGTCGATACTCATAACAAATCTTTATGAAAAACCCCCAAATAACGTGAAAAAAAATGAAAAAATGCATTATTCCAACTTTGAAACTTTTTTGCTTATACAGAAAGTGGTTATACCACATAAATTATATATTAAATAGCATTAGCAACATGTCTACTTTATGTTGGCGGCATTTATTAAACTGTCTTTCATTTTTTTTAGACAATAGAAAGCTTAAAACATTAGCAGCAAATTTCCAAATTTTCAGTAAAATTTCAAAATCAGATATTTTTAGGGACCTGTTCAGGTTTCTAAGGCTGGGTTCACACTATGTATATTTGAGGCTGTATTTGGTCCTCATGTCAGGTCCTCATAGCAACCAAAACCAGGAGTGGATTGAAAACACAGAAAGGCTCTGTTCACACACTGGTGAAATTGAGTGGATGGCCGTCATATAACGGTAAATAACTTCCATTATTTCAATATAACGGCCGTTGTTTTAAAATAACAGCAAATATTTGCCATTAAATGACGTCCATCCACTCAATTACAACATTATGTGAACAGAGCCTTTCTGTGTTTTCAATCCACTCCTGGTTTTGGTTGCTATACAGCTTCAAGTGTATTTGAGGGGCCTGTATGTTAGAAAGCCCCACAAAGCACCCCCCACACTCTGCAAAAGCATATCCAGAAAGTTTTTTAACCCTTTAGGGGAGTCAAAGAAATAAAAGCTAAGTGTGTAAGAAATTTGAAAATTTTAATTTTCTTTGCAGAGATTTTATTGTAATCCAAATTTTTTCATAATTATAAACCTATTACCAGAGAAATGCACCCCAATATTGATTGCTCTGTTTCTGCAGTTTATAGAAATACCCCATATGTGGCCCTATTGCGCTATTTGACGCAACCACAAGCCTCAGATATAAGGGAGCGCCTAGTGAATTTCAACGCCTCCGTTATATTTGGTCATTTTTGACTGTACCACTTCAGGTTGGCAGAGGCTCTGGGGTGCCAAAACCTAAACAACACCCCTAAAGGGACACCATTTAGAAAACTACACCCCTCAAGGAATGTAACAAGGGGTGCGGTGAGCATCTGGACCCCACAGGTGCTTCACAGATTTTCCGAACAATATGGCGTGAAAAAAGAAAAATGTATTTTTTACACTAAAATGTTGTTCTAGCCTTCAATTTTTCATTTTCTTAAAGGGATAAGAGGAAAAAAAAGACATAAAATGTGTAGCGCAGTTTCTCCCAAGTACGGAAATACCCAACATGTGGCGATAAAGCGCCAAGGGGGCGCAGGACGAGCCTCCAAAGGGAAGAAGCGCCAAATGGCTTTTGGAAGCTGAATTTCACTGGAATGGATTTCAAGGGCCATGTCGCATTTACAGAGCCCTCGTGCTGCCAAGACACTGGAAACCCTCCACAAGTTACCCCATTCTGGAAACTACACCCCTCAAGGAATCTAACAAGGGGTGCAGTGAGCATATGGACCCCACTGGTGACGGGCACAAATGTGGAACAATGTGACGTGAAAGGGAATATTTTTATTTTTTCACTTTCATGGCACAAATGTGCCCGTCATCAATGGGTCCATATCCTCACTGCACCCCTTGTTAGATTCCTTGAGGGGTGTAGTTTCCAGAATGGGGTCTTGTGGGGGGTTTCCAGTGTTTTGGCAGCACGAGGGCTCTGTAAATGCGACATGGCGTTCATCATCCATTCTAGCCAAATCCAACCTCCAAAATCCAAATGGCGCTCCTTCCCTTCGGAGGCTTGCCCTGCACCCACATGGCGCTTTATGTCCACATGTGGGGTATTTACGGACTCGGGGGAAATTGCTCTACACATATTGTGTGTTTTTTTTTTTCTCTTTTAACCCCTTGTGAAAATGATAAATTCAAGGCTAAACCAACATTATAGTGTAAAAAATGTAATATTTCATTTTCACGCCACATTGTTCCACATTTGTGCCCGTCACCAGTGGGGTCCATATGCTCACTACACCCCTTGTTACATTCCTTGAGGGGTGTAGTTTCCATAATGGGGTCACTTGTGGGGGGTTTCAACTGTCTTGGCAACACAGGGGCCTTTTGAATGCAACATGGCCCCTCAAAATCCATTCCATCCAAATCCAGCCTTCAAAAACCAAATGGCGCTCCTTCCCTTCGGAGGCTTACCCTGCACCCGCATGGCGCTTTATGTCCACATGTGGGGTATTTCCGTACTCAGGGGAAATTGCGCTACACATTTAGTGTTTTTTTTATCTTTTAGCCCCTTGTGAAAATGAAAAAATCATGACAAGATTAATGATTTAGAGTAAAAATTTTACAAAAATTACACTAAATGTTGGTCTAGCCTTGATTTTTTCCATTTCCACAAGGGGTTCAAAAAGAAACGTGTAGGGTAGTTTCCCCTGAGTACGAAAATACCCCACATGTGGGCATAATGTGCCATATGGGCACAGGGCAAGCCACCAAAGGGTCAGAGCGCCATTTAGAGGCTGGAATGGAGGATGGAGGCCATGTCGCAATTACAAAGCTCCTGTGCTGCCAGGACAGTAGAAACCCCCCACAAGTGACCCCATTCTGGAAACTACACCCCATAAGGAATCTAACAAGGGGTGCAGTGAGCATATGGACCCCACTGGTGACGGGCACTTACGTAGAACATGTGCAGAGAAAATAAAGAATACCATTTTTTTCATTTTCACGTCCCAAATGTAGCCGTCACCAGGGGGCCATATACCCGCTGCCCCCCTTGTTAGATTCCTTATGGGGTGTTGTTTCCAGAATGGGGTCACTTGTGGGGGGTTTCTACTGTCCTGGCAGCACAGAGGCTTTGTAATTGCATCATGGCAAGTCTCTAATGGGAATGGCGGCCATACCTATTTAGCTGGGGAAAAGGGACAATTCTAATTTATTTGGGGGTATTAGGCCAATTATTGGTTTATAAGGTTGAAAATGACAGGTGTCCATCAAACTCAACCTGTGTTGATCCAGAGGAAGGCAAAAAACCCTCGTGAGGCAGACGACAGTAGCCTCATCACAGGGGAAAAATTCCTTCCCGACTCCATATTGGCGATCAGAATAATCCCTGGATCAACGTGACCCCTGAAATAGCAATATGGGACAGAATTTAGATAATGTAGAACCCCAATGACGTGTGGTACGCCTTGAAGCGATCCAGTATGCAGAGGCCGGAGTGATCAGGACAGGTGTCACACTGGAAAATGGCGTCCTTCCTGATCCCCCTGTTACACCACACTCTGCACTTCTTCTGGGGTCTCCTGTTTTCCAGTGTGGGGGACGTCACCTGGAAAATGTTGTCCTGGTGCGATACGGGGTCCTTTATATCCAGAAGCGCTGGGTCCGCTCCATGGCTGCTAAATATTAGGGTGCTATTACTACTTCTGATATGTTCGGATCGTGCCGCAAGCTACAGTAGCTCTGGCAGCGAGGGACCAGAAGAGGGGGTGCTGGTATAAAAGTTATGCCCGTACAGGTGGTAACCTTTATCCAGCAGTGGGAAGATCAGTTCCCGGACGATCTTCCCACTTGTTCCGAGGATGGGGGGGAGGGGGCATCTGAGGCTGGATTCGGGTGTCCCTTCCTACATACACTCTAAGGGTACGTGCACACTGCGGAATCGCGACAGATAACCCTTCGTGCATTCCACAGCTGGTACCCACCGGCGGACTGATGCAGGCGCACGTCTCCATCCGTGTCATAGACTCCATTCTATGCACGGGCGGATACCGCTCTCTGTCCAACGTGTTCATTCTTTGGATGGACGATGGAATCCGCCCATGCATAGATTGGAGTCTATGACACGGGTGGAGACACGCGCCCGCATTAATCCGCTGGCGGGTGCCAGCTGCGGAATGCACAAAGGGTTATCCTTCGCCATTCCGCAGTGGGCACGTACCCTATATCTGTAAGTGTACCCTGAGGTACTCTCACAGAGATTGTAGAATTTTATACCGTCATCTCTTATTGGGACAGTACTGGCGGAAAAGACGTGTCTGAGGGGCAGCGCGTACGCTACGCTACCCCCGGACACGTCACTGGATGATGAGGATGAATGGAGGAAAGAAGGATCCCCCCATTCATCCTCACTAGCTGTTTCGGTGTCGGAGGCAATAATAACGTATCCCTCTGACGCAGAAAACACCCTGGGGCCATCTTTATACGGGGATTGGTATATGGGGTATGTAGTGGTGTAGTGTCAAACTTTATTCAATGTAGTGTGGTGTAATGTAGTGTTTTTTACGTGTTTTTTTACAGTAAGTATAAAAAAAAAACCTACGCCAACAAAGGAGTTGCTGATCAACACTCAGCGGCTATAGGGTGCGGAAAATAGAAAAAAAGAATTGGGGAAAAAAAAAAAACTTTTTCTACATTCTGAACATCCCTGTAGCTGCTGATAAGTGTATTACACATATCAGCAGCTAGAGGGCAGCAGAGCGCAAAATCCGGAAAAAGACGAGGCTGGAGCCGAATATAGCCGACGGGGACCGCCGGAAATAGCCGAAGACCCGACGGAAAGACGGAGGACGCCGCGAACCCGGAAGACGCCGATCAGGACCCGGGACAGGTGAGTAATGTACAAATACCTGCTCTGGACCCCTCAGCTACCTAGCTGAGGGGTCCAGAGCAGGTATTTACTATTTTTGTGGACTCTGATCGCCGTGCCACCGGCCCGATCGCCGTGAACGGCCGGCCGGTACCGGCTGGCCGTTCACGGCGATCGGGCCGGTGGCACCGTGACCACCATTACTTTTTACAGTAATGGCGGTCGGTGCCGTCCTCGGACAGCACCGACCGCCATTTTTTCCGGGTCATCAGGTCATTGATCAGCCAATAGCGGCGATCGTAAACACGGGGAGTGTTAACCACCCCCCGTGCCGAGAAGCTAAGATGGCCTGCTATGATTTATAGCAGGCCATCTTCCTCGATCGCTGTGTGCGAACACACAGCGATCGGGGAAACATCGGGGGTAAATTTACTCCCTGATGCGTTAAGTGCCAGGGCGCGAGGGCGTAAATTTACGCCCGATGTCGTTAAGGGGTTAAGGTGTTAGGGCCTCTCTTTAGCGGCTCAGGAGTCAGGTGGAAGTTGCAGGCCAGTTATGGTGGACTTTTTAACTAATAGAGGATGTTAAAGAGGTTATCCAGTGCTACAAAAATATGGCAATTTTTGCACCACTCTTGTCTCCAGTTTGGGTTCTGGGTTTAAAACTCAGTTCCATCACTTCACCTGACTCCTGAGATTTAAATAAAGCTGTGGCCATCTTAACTCCAAAAAGTGTGTTTTGTGCCTTCATTTCATAGTCTGTGTTTATTAATGGTGGAGTGGTTTCAAGGGAAAGCGAGGGTCCATCCCATATCCGAAAGTCATGTAAATTGCAGATGACATATTCCCTTTTAACTCTGCTACCCGACTAATCCACCTCTCCCCTCACTCCACCTCTCCCCTCACTCCTCCTCTGCCCCTCCCATCTGCCAATCCCTTCACTGGCTTTCTATTGACCAACAAATCCACCTTAAATTGTTAAAGGGGTACTCTGGCGGCGGGGGAAATTTTTTTCTGAGACCGGGCTGAGGGAAACGGCGTCCGCTCACCTCCTCGGTTCCATCGGTGGGTCCCGCATCGCGGTGCTCCGGTCCCAGGACGTCTCAGGTCCGCTCAGCCAGTCAGTGACGGAGGCGGGATCGGTTTCAAGTCCGCTCAGATCCCGCCTCTGTCACTGACTAGCTGAGCGGACCTAAGACGTCAAGTCTCGGGCCCGCGTCAGACACCAAGAAGTGGCCGGGAACCAGGGACTGGAGCGCTGCTATGCGGGACCTGCCGATGGAACCGGGGAGGTGAGTGGACGTCGTTTCCCTCAGCCACCTCATCGCCGTTCCCAGGAAAAAAATGCCCCCCCGCCGGAGTACCCCTTTAAACATGCTGTATAATGCAATTGAAGATCTGTCCCCTCCATACATCTCTGACTCGATATGCTGATACTGTCCCTTATGCAAACTCCTATCCTCATAAGACCCCCATCTGTGCTCTGCCTTGTCCGCACTTCAGTTTAGGCTACAACCTACAATAACTTTGAACCACGCTGTGACTGCCCTTTACCTTCTGTCTCCTTCCTCTTACCTTGTAGGCTGTAAGTTCTTTTGGACAGTTCTCACTCCCTATGTTCTTAATTTTATGCTATATTCTGTATGTTATCCCCTTATCATGCTTATTTATGCTATATTCTGTATGTTATCCCCTTATCATGCTTATTTATGCTATATTCTGTGTGTTATCCCTTTATCATGTGTACAGCGCTCTGGAATCACCTTTAAACATACAGTAAATAAAAATAAATTTAAAAAAAACAGATCGGTGTAATGCTACTCTCCATTGTTCTGTCCCATCAGTTACATTAGATTTCTCCTATACTAGGAAATGTAGACGGGCAGTCTCTGAGTATCACCTGTATGATAATGTAAGCACCACCCGGATATTACAAGCAACAGGAAATGGAATCCTTGCATACAGTCCAGAGTCCAGAAGACCAGGGGAACAGCTGCAAGATGTTTGTACAGCTGCAGGTGAGAGTTACAGAGGAGTGGAGGATACGTGTACTTGTCTGCTCTACCAGACTGTGCAGGGGTGCCGCAAAGTATGGCAGATCTCCCAGCAGAACAGCATCTACCCCCAGCTTCTCAGTGCATTGCTGGCAGCCACCACTAGAGGGAGCTTTCTGTCTATAAACCAGTGGGATCAAACCTGATACCCTCTAGCTGTTGCAAAACAACAATACCCATCATGCCTGGACAGCTAAAGCTTTGGGTCGCAGGTCGGCACCTGTGTTGTAAACTAACATTGCTCCCATTGACTGTAATGCAGGTAACCAGAAATTATAACATAAAGCATCACCGTTATATAGGGTTCTCAACTAATCTACAGTCATAAGCATTCTAGTGGCACCACTGATTGGAGGACGGTCCTGACTGACACGCTGCTCTTTCCATTGCTGTAACTACTTGTTCCTATCTAATAGATGGAACAATAATATTAGATATTAGCATCCTGAATGCTTATAATGATCATGAGTTACTTCCTGTATTATACTCCAGAGCTGCACTCACTATTCTGCTGGTGAGGTCCCTGTGTACATACATTACATTACTGATCCTGTACTGATCCTGATTTACATCCTGTATTATACTCCAGAGCTGCACTCACTATTGCCAACTACTGTCTTGTATAGTATCCCAGTTACTTGCGCGTTGCATTCAGAGGTAGAAGAAGAAGACAGCCCTGTGTGGATAGGGTTTAGTCGGAGTTCTACAGCCCCTCTCTCACAGTGCTGTAGCTGGACATGGCTAGAGTATCAGGATATTAAAGACAGATAATAGTCCTGCACATAGCCCTGGCCGCCTGGCCAGGCCCAGGAGGAATACTCTCAGGCTCTGTATTGTTGCTTCTCATACACACTCCACACTAAACTAAACTGACAACTAACTGACTTAGTCTCATCCCCACTATATAACTTTCGCCTTTTGGGGGGATCTGATTAGGCAAGAGGCATAATAACCCTCTGTAATAGGGCACTAGCCCCTGAGGTAGCTGGCTAAGCAATTGGTTAAGTGGCAGGAAATACACATTATCAATAGAGAATACAGTTAACCCTTACATACTTTTGACCTTCAGCTGTACAGATAGTACAGTGACATCTGGTGGCGTAAGTCGCATACTACAGACTTCAGTCTGGTAACATACACATACACCAACCTATACATGCCGAAACAAAACAGTGCACCCCACTCTGGGACACTGCACAAATACTTACCTAGTGAATTATTGTGTCGGCAGGCAGGTAGCCAATTATTTTCTATCATGCAGCTCTGTTGGCTCCACACTTGTTCTTGATGGAAAAAAATGCCAATGCTTTAATTAGGTTGATTTGGTGTATAACATACATTACATTACATATCCTGTACTGATCCTGAGTTACATCTGCATGCACATATCACAGTTTGCAGTTATTATGCCGAGGGCCATCAGGGATTTGTAATTTTAAACATTAGAAAGCCTGGGTCACAGTAGCTGGAGCGGGATCACTGGTTACGGGGGCACTTTCCTGGCACATGTGGCACTGATAATAGGGGGCTGCACGGATGTTTGGGTGATCGTACTTCCTTGTAGTCCGAATCCAGCCCCCAGATGATGGTACCTTGCGGTGCCCTTGGTGTTACACTGGTGGAGGACAAGGAGAGACATAACAGATAACTTTACTTTGTTCCCTATAAATCATTCACATACATGGATGTACAGCTCTGAAATATATTACAGTTCCATTTCAGTCAAGATGGCAGCAGATGGTGCAGGTTGTAGAGAGTGTCTGGAGCTAGTACCTGAGATCTTCACATCACTGAGGAGACTAAGAGAAATCACACCGATTGGCTCCAACAGGTAGAAGTGGCCGGAACCTGAGCGAAGGTCCAATAAGGTCACAAACTGTGGAGAGCTCCTCCAAATTTCTACAAGAACAGTACAAGAAAGTAATATGACTATAATCAGTAAGAACACTTCAGCATAATCAGGATAACTTAAAATGTCACTGTCGTTAATATATATATATATATATATATTTTTTTTTTTTTTATTTATTTATTTTTTTTTGCAGAAATCAATAGTTCAGGCGATTTTAAGAAACTTTGTAATTGGGTTTATTAGCCGAAAAATGCATTTTTATCATGAAAAAGCAGTTTGAAGCTCTCCCCCCTGTCTTCATTGTTCTCTATGAAGAGGGGAGGGATGGAGGCAGATGAGGCACCAAAACAGGACAACAAAGAGTTAATTTACAGCTACATCACCAGGTTCTCTTCTCTGATGTCTCTGACCTCTGAATAGAGGCTTTCAGCGGCTCCCTGCTGTGTAATCCTTTGTTCTCTGCTCTCTGCTGCCGACTAAGCTCCCTCCTCCCTCTCCCCTCTCCATAGAAGAGACAGGATCCAATAGTCGAGATTTCCTCATCTTCCTCTACACAGAAGAATTTGCCCTTTCTGCCTTTGACTCCTTATTTCCTGCTCTTTCACCCTGTGGAGATGCCCTTTAAGTAGAACAGTTATTTCCTGTTCCATAACAATTTTCTCACAAAGGCCACCAGTCAGCAGATCTCTTTTATCTCTCATCATAGAGCCAGTGCTTGCTGTACTGTAATATATCTCCCTATAATAGTTTACGGACGGAAAAGTAGGAACATGGTTTTATTTTCAAAAATAAAGATATATACCCACTGTACCATCTTACCCCATGATTCTGATGGCCAGGGGGCATGGCTGATACTGATATGTAAAAAGAGCCATTTTCTGGGAATTCCCATGTATACAGACGGTGGGGGCTTAACATGACCCCAGTCTGGCATTCATTAGTATTGCAAACCTGGAATCCAACTATACTGTACACTTAAAGTGACACTGTCACCCCCTATTTGCATTTTGACTGCTCTCCATAGGTGTAGAGGGTAAATGTTACAGCTTTCATTACTTATTTTATATCACACCTCATGGTGCTTGTTCTGGTAAAAGTCGTTTTTATCACCTGTGGATTGGTATATGTGGGCGGGGCTTTACAGCTTTTGTGCCACATCGCTCCGCTCCTAGTGCCACTTAGCCCGGCCCATCTGTGACATCATCGCTGCATATGCCCTGCCCCCTCCGCAGCCATTGGAAGGGCCAGCCTAGGGGAGGGACGATGTGGCACAAGGGCCACGAGGCCCCACCCACATATACCAATCCACAGGTTATAAAAACGACTTTTTACCATGAGGTATAATATAAAATAAGTAATAAAAGCTGTAACATTTACCCTTTACACCTGTGAAGAGCAGTCAAAGTGCAAATAGGGGGTGACAGTGTCAATTTAAATATTTTACTGTTGGGGCATCTAGCAAATTCTTTTCACCCAATTGTGGGACTTTTAACACTTTTGTGATGCTCTCTCTATACCGGGAGGAATAACTTGGTCCCTCTTGTGAAACTGTCTTGCTCTAATCAAATAAAAGTTACATTTCTCTGTCCACCTAAAGTGTCCAGTGCCGGTGGTCGCACATGCTCAGTAGCTCATTCAGCAAAGTGATTCCTGGGGATGGCCTGAGGATGTTTTTTGTATAAACAAAGCAAAGTGAAAGCACAGGGATTATTATACAGAGTTGTGTTTCCTATACTGTTGTTTATTGGACACAAGGTGGACTATCTGAGCCGGATTCAGAAGAACACCAGAAGCGCCATAACAAGCATGAAACAATAATTTACATATAGGAGCCATATTTTTGATCAGTCCAATAGAAAATATAGATGAATATAGAATCTCCTTAAAGTAAACCAATGACTAGGAATTGCTTTCTAAAGCTACTAGCAACGGCTGACAGATGGGAGAAGACGCTTCCTTAGGCTATGTTCCCACAACGTACTGATAAGTGCTAACAACTTAACAATTTATTGTTTATAATCATTAATTCCGGCCAATGTTTGTACGTCCTGAGAACATAGCCCTACCCTGTGTTCTATTTGGTCCTTTGGTCTTTTATTTGGGCGCGCAAGGCAGGAGGAGAGCCAGAAACTAGTCATCTGGGCTGTGACTAGTCACGGTTCTCTGTCTGTCAGCGCGGTAATTGACAGGAGGCCATACTGGCCACTTTTCCAGTCAATCGCCGCCTCAGAGCAAACTGACAGACAGAGAACTGTGACTAGTTACAGCCGAGATGACTAGTTCCTGGCTCTCCTCCTGCCTCGAATGCATGAATATAAGAACGAATTCCTGCAGCTAAAGTTACCACAGACCACATAGAACACAGGGTACGGCAGCGGTTTACCTCATCTATCAGCAGCTGCTAGTAGCTTTAGAAGGCAATTCCTAGTGATCGGTTCCCAATGTATCGATGTGGGTCTACTTTCCATCCAAAAAATTGACATGTTAATTCTATGGGTGGATTCCACTTGAGGAAACCAATAGAAGTAATCAGGGCTTTGAATTGCTGATCAGATTCCGCACAAATGTGTCAACATACCCTTAGGAAGTTGCTTAGTTTGTGTGCAGGTATGCTTAGCTTTGTTGCAAGTGTGACTGTGTTAGGTTCTGATCAGTCTCTGGGTCCTAGAGACTGGTTATTGTTTCTGCTGGAGATAGTGTATAGTCTAGGGTTGTCACAGGGATATATCAGGGACAGTGACATCTAGTGGTGTCTAATTAGAGTTTGGTTTAGATTAATTAGGTTTGAGTTTAGCGGACAATCTAGGGAAAGATTGGGGACAATGCTTGAATTTGTTCCCATTTTGTCATCTTCTGCTTTGCTTGTGCCATCATCCAGTCCACATCATCTCCAGCTTTGCTCATCTAATGGTGAACTGCTAGTCTTTGTTACCTTCCACATGTTCTTGTGACTGCCCTTTTTTGTTCTTTTATTTGCCTCTATTATAATTCCTGGGGGTGTCTGAGTACTGAGAGGACCCCAGAAACATGATTGCTATAGATCAGGGGTGGGGAACCTCCGGCCCGCAGGCCGCATCCGGCCCCTGACACCTCCGGATGTGGCCCGCGGCTCCCCTGTGACATGCGCCGCTCTGGAGGAGAAGGAGCCGACACACACGGCATCCTCCTGTGTCTGTGACAGCTGCCAGGAGGATGCTGTGAGTGCCGGCTCCTTCCCCTCAGAGCGGTGCACATCTTCTGACTCCTGCCCTCCTGTGACGTGCGCCGCGCTGGTGAGGCAGGAGCTGGCACAGACACAGGAAGATGTGTTGTATGCCGGCTCCTCCCTCACCAGCGCGGCGCAGAGCGGCGCACGTCTTCTGACTCCTGCGGGCGGCGCACGATGACGTCATTTCATCGCGCGCCGCCTGCAGGAGAAGACCGGCACAGAAGAGAGGAGGGAGAAGAGGACCTGGACAGCGTGGGAGCGGAGGAAAGGTGAGTGGGATGTTTATTTTTTTCATTTGGGGCAGACACTGGGGGTTAACTAGGCCACCAGGGACATGACTGGGGGGGGGGGGGGGGGTTAACTAGGCTACCAGGGACATGACTGGAGGGTTAACTAGGCCACCAGGGACATGACTGGGGGGGTTAACTAGGCCACCAGGGACATGACTGAGGGGTTAACTAGGCCACCAGGGACATGACTGAGGAGTTAACTAGGCCACCAGGGACATGACTGAGGAGTTAACTAGGCCACCAGGGACATGACTGAGGAGTTAACTAGGCTACCAGGGACATGACTGGGGGGGTTAACTAGGCCACCAGGGACATGGCTGGGGGGTTAACTAGGCTATCAGGGGCATCACTAAGGATTCAAATCAGGTACAAGGGGCATCACAGAGGGTTAACTACAATAGCAGGGGCATTAGGGGAACAATACTTTGCCTTGTTCGGGTGCTGCAAACCCCCGCTACTAACTGCCGCGCACGGTATAACATTGAGTGCGGCCCTCGAATGATTTTATTAAGGCCCGACCGCCCCTCGACATGGAAAAGGTTCCCCACCCCTGCTATAGATGAAGCTCAGTTCTGCCACCTAGTTGGTACATTAGGATCAGGGCAGTTTCTAAGTAATTTGGGCAACAGGGTGAACCCCTTTTTGTCAACATTCGGGGTACTAGGAAGAAGCAGTGTGTGTATTACGGCATAGAGCAGTGTTGCACCCCTGACAAATGATGTTCTTCTGCATACAAAAACATGTAATTCAGTAACTCACAGGTGACGTCTTCTTGGATCTTTTCCTCTCCATCCGGCCTGTCCACCATGATGATTTCTTGCAGTTACAATTCATCTCTCTTTAGAACCTGCCAGACAAACATCTCAGGCTCCGTACTTCCAGCATCTTCCTTCCCCTTTTCCCACCTATAGGCTCCCAAACTGTGGTAATTCTGCTGTTTGGTGACCTCCATTACACTGACATACAGGATGCTGAGAGAGCTGGGTGACCTCCATTACACTGACATACAGGATGCTGGAAAGGCTGGGTCACCTCCATTATACACTGACATACAGGATGCTGGGAGAGCTGTGTGACCTCCATTACACACTGACATACAGGATACTGGGAAAGCTGGGTGACCTCCATTACACTGACATAGAGGATGCTGGAAAAGCTGGGTGACCTCCATTACACTGACATACAGGATGCTGGGAAAGCTGGGTGACCTCCATTACACTGACATACAGGATGCTGGGAGACCTCCACTACACTGACATACAGGATGCTGGATGCTGGGAGAACTCCATTGCACTGACATACAGGATACTGGGAAAGCTATGTGACCTCCACTACACTGACATACAGGATGCTGGGAAAGCTGTGTGATCCCGCTGTGTCAAAGGATCCTGGTATGTGTACTACTGAGCACAACAGAACGGGAGAGAGGCAGGACGAGAGAGCACTGAGCAGAGACCGAATGCCTTGCACGCAGTGCTCTCTCGTCCTGCCTCTCTCCTGTTCTGATGTGCTCAGTAGTACACATACCAGGATCCTTTGACACAGCGGGACAGGAGAGCACTGCGCATGCGCCAAATGCCTGACTCGAAGTGGATGCCGGGAAGGAGCAGTGGACGCACTGCTGATCACATGCCTCTCCTGGGCCGAACTTCCGGGGGATGGAGGAGGAGCGCAGCGGGGACGCTCAGACCGTAATGAATGGCCGGAGGACCTTGCCTAAAGGGGAATAGAATCCCTGAAGGCACCATAGGTCTAAGTATTGGCCCTTTCGGTAATAATGTATTAGAAGTGGCCAACCCCTTTAAGGTTTGGCACTGCGTGTCTGTTATGTTTGTGTTTTATAAGTTCACAAATAGAAGCTGAGGCCAATTCACCACTCAGTAAATTAAAGAGGACCTGTCACCCCGCGCCGGGGTGACAGGCTCCAGACCCCCAGATAGATCCCCTTATAGTTACCTCATGTCGCTGAGTCCCGCTGCCGGAGCCGGTCCCGAGACGGCTCCATTCATTCTCTATGGACGCCGGACCCATCTCCACAGCGCGCCGGCTTCGGTCCGGGATATCTCTGTCCCGGGACCGGCTACGGCAGCAGGACTCAGCGACATGAGGTAACTATAAGGGGATCTATCTGGGGGTCGGGAGCCTGTCACCCCGGCGCGGGGGGTGACAGGTCTCCTTTAAGGTTCTGTGTGTCTCTGTGTTTCTTTTTAGTAGGAGGGTGTTGCTGACAAGTTTCCTCCTGTACCAACGCTGGACCTGCCTCGACCTGTAACTGTGTATTATTTAAACTACAAACATGGAGGAGGAATGTGCACGCAAGCTGCTGTATACAGTATAACAACCTGAAGCTATCAGACCCAGATGATATGACATCAGAGGACAAGACACAAAAGAAGTATTCATATGGAACCATAAACCTAGGGCGATAACATCAACGGCGCTTACTAGGGTACACACCTGCCTCAAAAGCCCTTATATGTTCTATCAGACTATGGTAGATAAGAAGGCCAGCTGCTTGTATGGCTCATAAAATAATTATAACAGGAACACAGCTTACAATATAACCATAAAGAACAGTACAGAAAGCCAAACACAAAATATACATAACATCGATATTCATAAGAACAGGGAGTTATAAAGAATAACTAAGGTTCGGTTCACACCTGCGTTTGTCTCATTCGTTACTTCTTAGGAGTCCTTCCGTGGTCCATAGAACTACATGTCTATAAACATATTGGCACTTTTTCTGGTGTTTTTTCCCCAATCACATTGCGCAGGGAATAAAATGGACAGAATACACTAGCAAAAAAATGGACTAGTAAAATGGACAGAATACACTAGCAAAAAAATCGGCTACAGTAATTTGCGCTAACATAAGAAACACCTGAAAAGGCTGTGAGAAAAAAACACCAAAAAGCAGAAAAAAAAAAACTGATAGTGATTATTATTCCTTCAGTGCTAGTGGCATAGACAGCTTCCCCTGGGGTATTGTCAGTGAATTTACACTGCCTGAACTCTTTGTTCTCTTCGTACAGTATGGCTGTAGCTTAAAGGCCTATTACACGCGCTCGTTTGCTCCTCGTTCCCCGCTCGCTGCCAGGGGGGGGCTGGGGGGGGGGGGGGGGGGGGGCTGCGGGGGGGGGGGGGGGGGCTGCCCGGGTGATCGCTGATCGTCCGGGCAGCCCATAGGATATAGCAGCGTCTGCTGCCGACGCTCCTATTCAACGGAACGACGGCAGCAGATCGTTGCTATATCAGTTGCTTGTTTTTCAACATGTTGAAAAACAAGCGACTGCAAAAATCAGCTGACATGAACGATGTCGGCTGATCGTTGCACTCTATTCCAGGGGACGATTATTGTCCGTAGCGACAGATATCGGGCGAATACGGACGATAATCGTTCCGTGGAATAGGGCCTTTACACAGTGGAGTATAAAATGTAACCTGCCCCCACCCCTGACGCAGGACCCAAGAGTGATGAGTTTGCTTGCATCAGTATGCCCTCTGTGCATTCCCTATATAGCCCCCTTTAATAGATAGCCCCCTGTGTAGTGGCTCCCCTCATCCTCCAGCATAACTCCCCTCAACCTCCAGCATCACCCCCTCATCCTCCAGCATAACTTCCCTCATCCTCCATCATCACCCCCCACTCCAGAATGATTCCTCCTCATCCTCCAGCATAACTTCCCTCATCCTCCAGCATCACCCCCACTCCAGAATCATTCTTCCTCATGCTCCAGCATAACTCCCCTCATCCTCCAGCATCACCCCTCATCCTCCAGAATCACTCCCCTCATCCTCCAGCATAACTCCCCTCATCCTCCAGCATCACCCCCTCATCCTCCAGTATAACTCCCCTCATCCTCCAGCATCACCCCCTTATCCTCCAGCACCACCCCCTCATCCTCCAGCACCACCCCCTCATCCTCCATCATCACCCCCTTATCCTCCAGCACCACCCCCTCATCTTCCAGCACCACCCCCTCATCCTCCAGCATAACTCCCCTCATCCTCCAGCACCACCCCCTATTCCTCCATCATCACCCCCCACTCCAGAATGATTCCTCCTCATCCTCCAGCATCACCCCCTCATCCTCCAGAATCACTCCCCTCATCCTCCAGCATAACTCCCCTCATCCTCCAGAATCACTCCACTCATCCTCCAGCATAACTCCCCTCATCCTCCAGAATCACTCCCCTCATCCTCCAGCATAACTCCCCTCATCCTCCAGAATCACTCCCCTCATCCTCCAGCATAACTCCCCTCATCCTCCAGAATCACTCCCCTAATCCTCCAGCATAACTCCCCTCATCCTCCAGCATAACTCCCCTCATCCTCCAGCATAACTCCCCTCATCCTCCAGCATAACTCCCCTCATCCTCCAGCATAACTCCCCTCATCCTCCAGAATCACTCCCCTCTTCAAGTGTCAGACTTGTGTAAAATGATTCTTCAGTCTGACTTCTGACTATGTCCTAATATGGACACTGTACGCCTGAGAGTTATTAAAGATATGCAGACTTCTTTACACTGCCCTACAGGCTGACAATGGTCTAGTTATGTCATTGTTATGTGTCAACATAGAACATGACTATAATAGGAGAGACTGTGTTTTGTATACATTCATGTCTGCTTACTAATAATACACAGAACCTGACTTCACATATAAACCTGAACCATCTCATCATATACAAGAACATGAGGTGAGAATGGAGCTCCACTGAACAGGAATTGCTAAATCTCTGCATAGGTGGTTCTGCTTTTAGAAGGAGGAGTATTTGCCTAGTGTATTGCTATGAGTAGGGGGTGGGGTTTAGGAATAGATATAACTTCCTGTCTTGTCTCTCCCTTCCTCAAGAAGATCTGGAGAAAAATATTTCCCTCCCGTCCTTCCTTTTTTATTCTTTACTTTACAACCGATTTCCTTTTTGGTAGTGTAATAATGCATGTATTATTGTAAATATGATCTGTTTGTGCATGGTACCATATGCAAAGACAATATTGATTTTATTTTCATTTAATTAGTTATAGTTCAGCATTAACCCTCCAAGCCCAAGGGAAGGACAATCCTTTAGCCACGGTTCCCTTGAGGTTTCCTCCACAGTGGTGTTTTTCCTCTCCTGAGTGATGGAGGATGACTATAAGTCAAGGTTTAGCTTTGCTTTCCACAATTTTCATAGTTTTGCCTGGACCTGTAGTTTATGGCATTGGATAAAGTGTGCAAAAATGTGTAAAATATTAAAAAATTAATTAAAAAAATTAATAAATCCAAATGACCTAGCACTTCACCTGACTCCTGTGATTGTTATAGTCCTGTGATTTAAATAATTATTTCATAGTCTGTGTTTATTGTTGTTGGAGTTGTTTCAAGGGGAAACGAGGGTCCATCCTATATCCAAAAGTCATGTATAGTCATAGTCTAGGCTAGCTTATCAATAGCAGTGCCAGATACATAGTGTATCCTCCCCTGCACTATGATATCACAGGAGCGCTGCTTTGCTGGAAAAGGGACCTGAGATCCTTTGTTGTCAGAATCATAGGGGGGCCCAGACGTCAGATCCTTAAGGGTCATTGATGGCATTGGGTACCTTACATTATGTCACATTATAATATGAGACTGTCCCTTTAAGTTTAGAACTAATGTACAGCAGGTGATACGTAAAGTTCTAGATGAGAGTCCATTAAGATTCATGAATACTGCAAGATCCCATCAGTCTGACATACTGTATATAGAGAAGATACCGGGAGCCATTATTAAATCATTAACCTTCTAGGGGCAATCCTCAAGATGATTATGCTTCCACCTCAGGAGGGGATACCAGAAATAGTTATTCCTTCAAAATAGGAGCTTGACCTTATATTGTGCTTCTACCCAGATGCCATAACTAAGATGGCTGACCTCCTTCGCCAAGGGATTATATTTAAAGCATTCCTGTGATTAAAAAAAACAAACTTTTAGCATGTCATAAAGATGTCAAAAGTTTTCATTGGTTGGGGTCTGTGGGGTCTGGGAGAAGTGTGAAGCTGAGCGCTTCTCTCCATGGCTCATTGCTCTCCCTATCTCACTGCAGGGACGGGCTCCATAGACTTACTATAGAATATGTTTCCAGCAGTGAGACAGGGAGAGCAATTTCCAAATATTAGCAATGCTTTTAGATGGTCATAGCTGAGATGGATACCTCTTCACATTAGAGGGTTTTTAACTTAGATGGCATCCTCCACATGGATGGGGGTCACAGCGGAAGTGGTTAGCCTTTAATACTGGGGGCCTTACCTGATACCCCCACAAAGAGGACCATTAGGGTACCCCTCCATGCCAGGGGCTATACATTATATTGTTTACCTTCCACCTAATATGCCATAATAGAGATGGTTGATTTCCTTTATCAGAGGCCATACTTACCCCTCCACACACCAGGGGCATTATCTAATAGAGTGACCCCAAAACCTAACCTGAAATTGTTACCCCTTCAAATCAGGGACATATGTGAAAAAAAGGTAACAAAATGTCATAAAAGAATAGAAAAACAAAACACAGATTTTAAAAATTAATATTTATTTAAAATAACAACAAAAAAATAACAGAAAATAACAATGTAACATAAAACTTATGTTATATCTGTCAAAGTATACCACATCACTTAGGATGGCCGGTGTGCGCAGTATATAAATATATTCATATAAATAATGGCAGTGGAATTGGCTTAATACATTTTGCACACATTAAGGCTACATTCACACAACGTAACTTTTCTATTAATCATGGCCGTTGTTGCTGATTTGCAACACGGCCGTGATTAATAGAAAAGTTATGTTGCACTGCAGTCAGAGGGAATCCCAGCTGAAGTGTATGTCCCTTCTCCCTGGCGTAGACCTGCCATACAACCCGCTCGCCCGATGGGTGGGCTGAGAGAGCTTGGGAGGGGGGGGGGGCGTGACAAGGTGAGGAGGAATGGTGGCCTCCTCCCGGAGCTCATTTATCATGACTTACACCTGCTCGCAGATGTAAATCATGATCCAAATCTACAACTGCTGGAAGCAGGTGCAGATTTAGTACACCGGGTGCTTGACCTGCCAGATTCACTAAGAGGCGTGCGCCTCTTAGTGAATCCTGCAAGGGAAAAGGGTGTGGGGCCTAATATAAGACCGGCGTACTTGTACGCCGGTCTTCATAAATCCCCCCCATAGTATGCACTCTGGCCGGGGTCCCTAGTGGCCGCGGTAAAAACTAACATGTCAGTTTTGTGCGGCCGCTATTCAGACCTGTCAGTTTTGTGCGGCCACCATTCAGACCTGTCAGTTCACACAATGGAGAGCCGGTGTCTCATGTAGTGTGAACCCGGGCTAAAAATGTATATAAATTATATGGTCATCTTTATGTAACAAAACATGGTGCCTACATAAAGTATAATCTATCCAGAAATGTTTGACCACCACAATGTAAAATAATTACCTCAAAATTTGCCTGGTTCTCAAGGTATTAAGGGAGCACTCCAAAAATAATGTATGCTGTGTCATACCCCACCCCCTCGGGTCTTGCACTCAGCATAACACAGTGTATTAGTTCTACCTGGAGTGTTCCTTTAAGAAGCACATTTTTCTGATGCAATTTTCAAGCCTGAACCCCCGTTCTTGTCCCTTCAGGATTATGCTACACTGAGAGGGAGGCAGCTTTCTTTCTTTTGGCGCTGACAATGTTATAGTCACTCCAGGTGATACCGCACCCAAAGGCAGGAGTAGGGTTTTCATAGGACCACCTACTACTCCAATGGAGACAGTTCCTAGAGGACATAATGTCAGCATAATTACACGGCATGGTGCACCAGTGTGCTGTATACAATTGCTCCATTTTGTTCTATTTCCTTATCCTCAGGTTCAGCTCTCTGATAAAAGGAATACAAAGGAGTTATAGGGGTTGCCTATGGGGGTTTATATTTATAGATTTAGCCAAGTATATGTCACAGTGCTGTTAGCTCCCTCTAGAGGTAACTGCAGGCAGCCAGAATGTTATCATTTAACTAAGAAATGGGGTCCAATCTTCACCTGCTGCAAAACTACAATTCCCATCATGCTGGGCAGTCAAAGCTGTTGAGGTATCACGGCAGCTTCATAGATGGAGGGTGTCGAATGACACTCAATGTTAATGATTGATATATTTTTTGCAGAAATCAATAGTCCAGGCGATTTTAAGAAACTTTGTAATTAGGTTTATTAGGCAAATATGCCATTATCTGCATGTAAAAAGCCTTTCCCCGGGTCCCCCCTCCTTCCTCTCTCTCATCCACTGCTTATCATGAGGAAATCTCGACTCTTTTACATTAGTCAAGCTCTCTCTGTTCTATGAAGAGGGGAGGGGGGAGGAGGGAGATTAGTCGGCAGCAGAGAGCAGAGAACAAAGGATTACACAGAAGGAACTGTGTGAAAGCTGCTATTCAGAGAGGTCAGTGCTGACTTCAGAGGAGATAGCTCGGTGATGTAGCTGTAAATTAGCTCTTTGTTCTCCTGTTTTAGTGCCTCATCTCCCTCCACCCCTCCCCATAGAGAACAATGAAGACAGGGCGGAGAGCGTCAAACTGCTTTTTCATAATAAAAATGCATTTTCGCCTAATAAACCCAATTACAAAATCACCTGTACTGTTGATTTCTGCAGAAAAAAATTAAACGACATTGACACTTTAAGTGCTGTGATAAATAGCAAATGTGGCACTTGAGGTAACTGAATAATCTGTATAACTTTGAGACCAGTTTATTTTCCCCTCCTGAATCCCTATTTAGAAAGTAACAGGTACACCTCAAATGGCTTTTCCGGGTAACATATACTGATGTCCTATCAGTGCTGGAAGCAGTTGTCTCCGATCACCCTGTAGTGGTGGTGAAACATAACTGCAGCTCAGTTCCTCGTCAAGTAAATAGCAGCCAAGCTGCAGTAACCAGGTTCGGCCACTACACAATGAACAGAGACAATTGCTTTGGACCTTGAACTCAGTGTGGTGTGGGTGCTGATCAGCTGATCAGCGGGGGTGGTAGGTGGCAGCATCCCACTGATCAGTGACTGATGAACGATCCTTCAGGAGCTCATCAGTATAATTTATCTAGAAAACTTCTTTAAGGGTGCCTTCACACATTGCGTATTCGCAGCGGTTTTCTCACTGCGAATTCGGAGCGAAATACTTGCCCATGCATTTAAATGGGCTGACATACTCGCAGCGGGATGACAATCACCATTAACCCCCGCGGCCCGGAGCATACATAACCTACTTCATGCTCCTGCTTGCTTCGGTGCCTCTAGGGGTCAGCCGGCACGTCTCCCGGCAGTCAGCCAATCAGTGCGCTGCCCCACCACAACGCATTGATTAGCTGACCGCCAGGAGGTTCTGAATCAAGCAGGAGCCTGGAGTATGTCAATCCCGCTGCGAGTATGTCAGCCCATTTAAATGCATGGGCAAGTATCCGCTGCGGATACGCTATGTGTGAAGGCACCCTAAGAGAAATTTGGTAACTCTGTCCTTAGTCTTACCTGTCCTTCAGATCTTTGGAATTGAGGAGTTGCGTACTGGAGTTCTTTTGGCTCTTCTTTCGGCTCTTGTAACTGTTCTGAAAAAAATATGCGTCAAATGAACCAATTAAAATCACTGATATCATACGGATACTTCTCATATAACAGTGTGCATGCCACCAGTATGTTATGTGTCGTCCAGATTCCCTTTAAGGATATTTCAGTGGTATACTAGGTTACTGGTGATCCATGGGGGTCAGGCATAATATTGGGAAAACCCCTTTAAGCAGTGTAATGGGGAACTCCTGGGCTCCAAGTACAAATTCTGTTAAAGGGTCCCACATATATAAGGTGTCATATGGAACCTTTGTTGCGACTGTAACCTCTTCACCCCTTTATCTATACTCCTGCCCTTAAAGGGGCATTCCTGTCTCAACTGCAAGTTTAAATATATTAGACAAGAATAGCCCAATAAGGGCTTTATGTATCTTATGGAAAAATTGTATGGTAAAAAATGTTGTTATTTTCTTTCTACTAGAAAAATACTGAAGCTGTCTAACATGTTACAGTAAAGTCACAATTTACATTTCAAATCATTTTGGGTTTTGGCTTTAGAAACTCGTAGCAATCAGATGTTATTGGTAGGGGAAACTGTGAGCAACCAGATATTTCCACTCCATCTGTCATATTATTAATGCAGGAGCTGAGCGTCATTATTATTATGGCCTAGATCATGTAAGAACCCGTCCTGCTAACGTTATACATCATTATAATTTTATTATTATGTATCTACATAGATATTATACTTAGAGCAAAATAATACTGGTAACAGAATAAGCGTCTATTGGTTTATTATAGGGCAGGGAAGGCGGCATATACACCATCTGTGCTGAGCACTGTATACATATGCTTAGCTGTGATAATATGGGTGTAGATGGGTGCGATCATTTATACTTCCTCCCTTAGGGTGTCCATAAAAAGTGTCGTACAGCTAAAAACTGCATTATTATTACAGCAAGTGTTTTACCATAACTTGCAGCAGTTTTACAATGTGGCTTCTGACCATGATACAAATGCAGGTAATGCAATTAAACAATGGCCCACATTTATTCAACTGTCTAAATGCAAACTTAGACTAGACAATCTTTAACTGTGCCAGGATGTATCGAGCTGTTTGATAAATCTGTCACACTTATAGGCTATGTTAAAACAACGTTTAACAGTGTCCGTTGCATAGCAACGGACGCTGTTAAACAGCTGGCCGCTGGGCTGCACTCAGCCCGTTCCTGCAGCCGATACGTTCTTTTTTCACAATTGATTTGCGGGCACCGGCGGCTGTGCCCGCAAATCAATTAGCCATTCACTTCAATGCAATGTGCGGCCGCGCTGCACATTGCGTTGTGTGAACAGCTGATGTTTCCGGACGCTGTTCAGTGAACCGCGTCCGGAAATAATGGACAGGCACATTATTCTAACGCCCGTTCTAAAGATGGGGCGTTAGAATAACGATGTGAGAACACAGCGGGCGGCATTGCATTGACTTGCAATGCAATCAGCGTCTGTTCTTTACTTCAACGTTGTGTGAACATAGCCAAAAACTGTCTAGTTTCTTGGTGCAAAGTTTACACCATCTATTACTTGGCTTGAAGTCCACCAAAATTTTCAGCCAGACTGAGGTGCATTTTTTGGTGCAAAATACATTACGCGCTCCTGCTCTGTCCGCGCTGAAGAATGAACATGTTATTTCTTCAGCACGGACAGGGCAGGAGCGGACCTCCCATAGACTCCCATTATGAGAGGGAGGCTAATGGCATTCTGCGGGGGACAATTCCGCCGCGGAATTCCGCTGGTTTTGCTCAGTGGGAACGGGGCCTAATGGGGATTAAGCTGCTCACACACAGTAAATCATTATAGGAAGATTTGGCCAGTTGATGGAGATGGACTTTAACCTAACAAAACCTTGGCTGGCATTAGGAATGTGCAGTATCAGTAGTGCATGGCAGCTACTATAGACAAAACACATGGGGGAGATTTATCAAACATGGTGTAAAGTGAAACTGGTTCAGTCGCCCCCGGCAACCAATCAGATTCCACCTTTCATTCCTCACAGACTCTTTGGAAAATGAAAGGTGGAATCTGATTGGTTGCTAGGGGCGACAGAGCCAGTTTCACTTTACACCATGTTTGATAAATCTCCCCCATGGATTCTCAGGGAGTCAGAGCCATAGGCGTGTGACCTGGGTAATTGTCCATGATGCATCAGTCATTCTTACTGACAGGGCGTCACATGGAATACTAATACTATTTGTTTAGTAATGTTTGTACTACACTGTAGGGCATTGTTATATTGCATAGATATATATTTATACACTGAGCTGTATGAGGATATTTACCTTTGGTTATTTAGTGACTGTACAGAACAGCATTATTATTATAGATTATATTAGTATCAGCACTGTATAGCATTGCTGTAATGTAAGGCGCTGGTATTAGGTAACATATTGTATAATGCACTGTATGGTACATGGTATAGGCACATTGTATGACAATATACTATATGTGTGATAACCTGCAGTACCACACAGGGCACCATGTATTGTAAGCCCAGCCCTGTATGGGGTCTCCTAGAGAATTGTTTTGTTAAGAACTATCTTATGTGTATCACCATGCAGGACTATTTAGGTGTTTGGGCAATTCATGGGGGTCCACATCCCCTAGCACTCCTCATATATATTCTATTAACCCAGATAACATGTATCATGGCTGGAGTGGTTGGTAAGGGCCCCTGGTGGGTACAAATACCCCTGTGATTAAGATATAAGTAGAGTGGATCCATCAGTTTCTTTTCTGATCACAATCAGGCTTTTTTTTTTTTTTTTAATATAAAATTACCTTCTTTCCTTTTCTCTGATTTTCTTTTTTTCATAATTAGAAACAATAAAGCGATCAATGGGACTAGTAAAACCAATATGGCCAACAAATCGTAGTGATGTCTTTTACCTATAAAGAGTAAGAAAAGATGTCCAGCATTATGTTAACAGCACCAAATACTGGACCTAAATACAAGTCAATAAAATGTGGACATTCCCTTACAGAATATGGGTCTTATAAACAGTAGGTATGCTCATAGATGTATGCCAATAAAGGCATGTCCTACAGTAGAGTGTAATACAGTGATGGCAGCCATGGGGGTCTTTATTTGGCCTGTGGCTGCCATAGTGACCCATAGGTAGACCAAAAGAAGCTGCCGTGGTTACTGTTTGGGCCCATACCATTCCCGTAATGTACATGTATGATGAGGTGTGGGAAGAGGTTAAAGATCTCTTTAATTTCTCAGACCCATATATACTGTAGACCCCTATACACCAGGTATATACATCATCTCTTTCTTACCACCTTTGCTTTGGCTTGAAGTGACAAGATGGGGGCAGATGTGTTGTACAGTATAGGAGACGTTCTTCTGGTCGGCCGGGTTGTGGACTATACACAGGTATTCTGTATCCCTGGAGTCATTCCTCAGTGATATCTGGATGGTGCTCCCATTATTATACAGATGATACTCAGAGCCCCCCTGTCTGTATTTCCAGGTATAGGATAAGTCTGATGTAATTGATGGGACAGAACAATGGAGAGTAACATTACACCGGTCTGTGGTGTCCTCCATCACCTCAGTCTGTATAACTGGAGAGGGGACAGGATCTGCAATCAGAATATAGGAAATTTACTGTTAACAAATGAACAATATTTCATTGTTCCTATATTGCCCAGTTCCATATTATACCTGGATTGATGTTGCTAGGACTTGCCAGATGGGAAAACATTATCCACCCAATACATAAAATACCAAAGGTACGCCCCTTTAATAAAAATATTGGTGGACAGCTTTTTGCTCTTCTGTTCCAAATGAGAAGCAGATCAGACAGAGGGCACTTTAGAAACAGACTAATTGTAGTTACCAGTAGACTATATTTGGCCTATTTATAACCAGCAGCAGGCACACCATGGTATACACTGGAATAACTTTTTGACATATAGCTGCAATGCAATTAAAAGGCGGAATACTATTTCTATGGTCTCACAATGCTTTTTTTTCTCTCTGTTTAAGATTACGTCTGTCATTTCACTGTTTGGCCGCCCATCAGTGCAATGATGGCTGCTGGTACATTATTCTAGGTCAGATGGACTGATCGGCCTTTGGATGTGTCTTTAATTGAAAAGTCCAAAGAGATTAATTGTAAAAAACGGTGAAAGGTCGTTGAAAAAAGAAAAACTGTGTGAACAACAAAAAATAACGTCCGCTGTTTGCAAAATACATCCGAAAATAATTATCATGTTCATTCCGCGCAGATAACGTCTATCATTTTAAACACTGTGTGCGTCATCCCATCGACATCAATAAAGTCGCAGCAATAGCGGACACCTTTTCTTTTTTTTTCATGTTGTGTGAACATAGCCTAAAAGAGGAAGTCCCACAAATGGTAAAAAAATGGCAGCTGAGGTGGGTGAGAAAATAATAATAAAGTGATCTTACCCGTGCCCGTGCCTCCATTGTGCTGCTCTGTGGTCCCATTCATTGCCGCCGGCTGTCATCTTGTGCAGGAAACCGGCCTGTAGCAGCAACCTCATGGCCTGGCTGTCCCACCCCACTCACTGACTGGCTGAGCAGGCAATCACTCAGCCGGGGTCATATTGTTGCAGCTAATCGAGCTGCAGAACCTCGGCTGTTATGAAAGGGACCCGGGAGCGGCGCTACAGAGGCTCGAGGATGGATGAGTTCACTTGTTTGTTGTTTTCTTACCCACCCCCTCCTGCTGTTTTTACAGTTTGTGGGAATTCTTCTTTAGGCTAGCCATGCATAGTCTAAGGTTAGAGCTACACAGCCACTTGGCTCTGACTTGGGTTGTTCAGCCTAAAATTCACATGTTGTTCTTCCTATATTTTATAGCATCTGAATTAAAAACCGATCACCTGAAAACAAACCAGGAGGGACAGTGAGAGCCATATGCGTGTTATTCCCCTTCGTTGGGCATAGCGTAGATATAGGGGGACATTTATGAAATCCGGTGTTTTTTACGCCAGGCTTACAAATGTCCCCGCAGCTCCGGAGCTCAGGGGATTTACGTAGAGGCACATTGCCTCAACATAAATCCCGTACACACGGAGCCCGTCCATGCGAATAATCTGAAACCTACACCAGCTCTGCACCCCCTGTAGCGCCCTCTCTCTGCCCCACTGGCGAAGGTGGCACAGATCGGCCCAATGGGAATAAAATATTCCCAAAAAGACTTTTGGGATGATCTGCGCAGAAAAAAGGCATTTTCGCCTTTTAATACATGTCCCGGCATCATGGAAAATATTTAGCATTTAAGTAAATAGTGACACACCTTTAGGAGTGCAGTTAGTGCCTCTGCTAATGTAGCATGTATTGTGTCTCACAGACAATGTACAGGAGCCACAGCTGGCGGCTATGTACACCCACTGGGACGGAGAGTAAATAAAAGTTTCATTCTCTTTTTGTGTGTACTTTGGATAGCCATTCTCATAAATTAAGGCGTGTTTATCAGATGTGTTATGTGTTTCATGTGGCAAATTTGAGCCAAAAAATAAGGAAAAAGAGGAAATTGGATGTAAAATTACAAGTCAGATATGAACCCCAGCAATGGCTGAAGATAAATGTTGAAAGCCTGTAAATGGTGGTAAGTGCTTAAAGGGAAACTAACAGCAGGTTAGAAGGATCTTATGTTATTATAATGCAGGGACCCTGATTTCTAAATTACCTTTATTAACTTCACCCACTACACCATTTTTGTTAAATTTCACTTATTATGTTATATATCATATCATATATCATATGTTAATTAGTGTATTTGTGCATGGGGCAGGGGTTTACCTCTCAATGTACCTCTCTACCTGCCTGCCCACTGCCTTCTCATAGATGTGTAGTGTCCCGTAACTAATGTACCACTACTGTTTCTGATTCTCTCCCGGTCGGCACTGACGGTATAGCTAAAAAAGGTTCCTTCTACCCCTCAGTACTATCGTACTCGTGGTTTCCTGTAGAAAATCACCGCAAATATTCATGTGGAGCTCTGCAGGGATGAGCCGCACAGAGTTGCCTCACTACACAAGTAAAGATCTTACCCAGCCTTATTTTATATAAAAAAAAAAAAATCATTTAAAAAAGAAATAAAATGACAATTAAAATAAAATTTGTGCATAGTTGGTTAACTACACTTTACATGAGCAAAAAAACATTTCATGCTATGCAAATAATAAAGAAAAAACTCAATAGTGTAAAAAAGCTAGTATTTACATTCTTAAGTTCTGCAATGCTTATTAGAGATAAGCGAGTAGTGAAATATTTGACTTTCGAGAATTCAAATTAAATAGGCACCGAGATTCGACTATTCAAACGAATATTCAATCCCATTATAGTCTATGGGACTTTGAAATCAAAATTCGACCATTTGGAGGTCACCAAGTCCCCCATGAAACCTCCCTAAACGATGCCAACACCTCTGGAATGACACTGGGACATTAGGGGGAGCATGCCTGGGTGCACCCAACACCCAAAAATCGCAGTAGAATGCCACTCTCCGCAGTTGCAAAGGAAAAATATTTGCGAACACTTTACTGGAACAGTATATATCAGGTGCCCTTAGTGGGCTACTGCAACAGCATATATAACGTTAACGTGCCCTTAGTGGGCTAAACCAGGGACACTATAAGTCACTTGTACACACAGAGTACTGGAATGAATACACCTGCTGCTGCTGCTGATGCTGTTATATAATTTATTTCTTAGCACTGAGAAGCTTTGGATGCTGACTCCAGAGATGACTTTTTCGCTTGATCTTAGCCCTGAAAAGGACTTTTGAGTTCTGTAGTAATCCTACCTAACCAAACGCTACTAAAACCTATCTCTCTATTTTTCCCTGGCTAGGTTGAAAGCTCATATGCAGTCGAGAGGCGGGAGCCAAGTATTTAAGATTCAAGGTCATGTGGTTCAGCCATACAATGAGGGTAAACGCCATTTTGGCGCTGCGTGCGTACTCCCAGGGTCCCTCACGGCCTCCCTGCCTGGTCATTGGATTAAAAAAATGCGCCAACTGCGATGGGGGTGCTTTTGAATGTTTCCTACGTATTCGTCACACTACTCGATTGAATTTGAATCTTTCGAATACCGCAATATTCGATCGAATACCATCTTGATCGAATCGTATTCGCTCATCTTTTTATGCTTCTTAGAATGTAAGCGGCAAGTATATGTTTTATATGTAATAAGTTATAATAATAAGTATAAGTCATAACCTGTTCCACTTATGCACCAAAGTTGACTACACTTTCAAAAATGTTTTGGAGAAGCTATTTACTAAGCGACTGTAAGTCTTTACAATATCAGGTGAGCTGTTGGTGCATCAGCCATAATTTTATGATTATTTGACAATTCATTCTTTCCATACTTGAATGTACTTTTCCTTCTGGAGCTATTGAATAAATATCACTTTAGAGCAGTCTAAACGTGGTTACCTTCTTAGCTTCTTTCTTCCAAAAACTGTTCAGGCAATCACTTAGGCCCCATGCACACATCCATGTTTGTTTTTACGGTCAACAGACACTGATCAGGAAATCTTTTAGGAGGCTTTAGGAAATAATCAGTAAAAAAAAACAACAAAAAATAGTAATAAGAAGACATACTCACCTGCAGTGCAGCTGTGAAGCTTGTCTTGTCCACTTATGTGTCATAGCGCAGGGAAGAGAGCGGCCTCTTGTGGCTAGAAACATAATGCTGCCTATGGCCAGAATGGCTCCTCGCCCTGTCAAACCCTGCATTTAACAGTATGTGCTTCTGTAGAAGCGCATACAGATAAAGGGCCACACACCCTTATCCATGTGCTGGCACTGGCCTGGGCTGTTGAGCAGCACATCTGGAATTCCAGACAGTTTTTCCGGTTGCAAATAGGACTGCATCTATAATTTCCTGAACTATTTTCCAGAATAGACACCCTTCAAGAAAGATAGTGAAGGGTGTCTGTCACTAATAGAAGCTTATATGTACAGAAATGTATCTAGATTTCCTAATAAGAAATCCAGATATACAGTATTTACAAATGTGTGCATGAGGCCTTAGAGGGGGATTTAGATGTCTGTATGAAGGAAGATTTTCCTAAGGGTGAAAACCTACAGGCTCTTAACTGCATGCGGCTGGATTGTGGCAACCGATCATAGCATAAGTTTGCTAGCAAACAGTTGCACCGAATGGCTTCCAGATTCTAGCTGGATGCAGTTGAGAGTCTGTGGGTTTTCATTCAGAGAACAAGTGATATTTTTAGCTACAGCCTATTGATTACCACACTAAGCTCCCTTAAAGGGGTTATCCAGCGCTACAAAAACATGGCCACTTTCTTCCAGAGACAGACCCACTCTTGCCTCCAGCTTGGGCGGGGTTTTGCTGCTCAGTTTCATTGAAACTGTAAACTGCACCTGAACTGGAGACAAGAGTCGTGTTGTCTCTAAAAGAAAGTGGCCATGTTTTTGTAGCACTGGATAACCCCTTCTATATACATGGGTGAGTAAAATCTATGTCAACATTTAATTGGCTCAGACATAAAATAATATTACAAATCTAAAGTTTTAGATCCACATTAACCCTAATCAGATACACATTAACCCCTTAAAGTGTCACTGTCGTAAAATTTTTTTTGCAGAAATCAATAGTCCAGGCGATTGTAAGAAACTTTGGAATTGGGTTTATTAGCCAAATCTGCCATTATCTACATGTAAAAAGCCTTTTCCCAAGTCCCCCCCTCCTCTCCTTTCTGTCATCCACTGCTCAGGATCAGGAAATCTCGACTGTTTTTTCATCAGTCGGATCTGTCTGGTCTATGAAGGGGGAGGGGGAATGAGCAAGATTAGCACAGTTGAGAGCAGAGAACAAAGGATTACTCAGCTGGGGAGCTATTTAGAGCCCTAATTAGAGCTCAAAGAGGTCCAAGGTGAGTGTCAGAGGAAAGAGCCTGTCATGTAAATGTAAATTAACTCTTTGTTGTCCTGTTTTGCTGCTTTTACTTTCTCTCTCCATAGGAAAACCATGAAGACAGGGGGAGAGCTTCAAACTGCTTTTTCATGATAAAAATTATTTTTTCGGCTAATAAACCCAATTACAAAGTTTCTTAAAATCGCCCGGACTATTGATTTCTGCAATCAAAATTTTAACGACAGTGACACTTTTAAAGATATTTACATTTTGACTTTCCTTTAGGAGTGACCCATGATAACTTACCATATACTGTCAGGTTATAGGATGTCTCATACACCTTCCCATCTGTATCAGATATAGTTACAGTGTATATGCCGCCATCTTCCTTCCTCAGGTTATTAATCCTCAGTGTTGCTCCATTGTCCGGTGTCTCCAGTCTCTTCATAAACTTATCATTTATTATCTTCAGCCGATTATTTGTGTAAACAGCCAAAATGGAGGTCTGGTAAGTCCAGTAGATCTCTAGTCCTGACCCTTCTGGAGTCACAGGAAGAGACAGATCCACAGACTGGGTTATTATTCCATGTACCGGGAGAGGGATATCAGGTTTTCCTGTGAACATATGATAATTAACATGGTCAGTATTAATGTACAGAACATCTCACAGTCACTATGGATCTATACATTACTAGTCTATTCCCATGTCCATTTTCTTTATAATCAACCCCTTTGTTTCTCTCTACCAGTCATTTTAACAACTACACACAAGACAGCCCACCTCCTCCCCACATGTGATCTCTGATCCTAGCAGGACCCCCTGACACACACCAGTCAGCCGTAACATTAAAGCTCTCTGCCTAATGCAGTGTCCCAGAGAGGTCCACTGTCTTTTTCTAAACAGGTATAGGTCGGTACCATGTCTCTGTATTACACAACACCCGCCACTAGGTGTCACTGTTGTATTACACGGCTCATAGTCAAAACTACAAAAGGGTTAACTGATGTCTCTATTATTGATTATGTATTTCCTGCCACTGTCTTCAGATATTTTGCTAACCAATCCCTGAGCTAGTTACCTCAGGTGCTCTACCCTATCACTGAGGGTTATTACTTATGTGTTCAGTTGCAGTTGTGGCCTAGTACAGCCAAGTGTATGAGAGAGAGAGCCATGTTCCAGAGCCTTCTGACCGTGTACCCACGGGCCCTGGCCTGCTGCCAGGAGTCTTGTGCACGACTCCTGTGTTTTTTTCCTATCTACTAGATGCTAGCCATGTCCGACTAGAGCACCGCATGGAGCTGTGGTAAGGACGGGACTAACCTATTATGCTGTGGGACTGTCTTCTCTATTCCTGCTACCTCAGAGGGAGTCTACAAGAGTAACTGAGGTACCAAACTCTGGGTAAGTACAGTAGTTTGGCTAATTACAAAGGCCGAGTCTTAGCAACTTGCTAACATGTGCCTTGAGGGGTCTTCTGGACAAAAAGCTCTTCCACTAAGTGGACCTGTAATCCTTGTCACTCTGTGCCCACATAGTAGTATCAGCGGATGTTCTTTCCCATGGATTCAAGAATTGTCTCCAACAGCCCCAGCTGAGCCCCCGTGCCAATAGGCCCCGTGTCCAATATCCTAAATAAACATTGCAGCACAACCAAAAGTATATCTCAACTAGTTACCAGCGTGTTCTGAAGTATATTCAACTTGTCTACTATATCATCTAATTCAACGCAGCTCCAGTAGTATCTCACGTCTATTATCTCAAGTCTTATTATCTGCAGTGTGTTCAAGTATTACAAAGCCCTACTGTATTATCAAAAATTGTCAAGTCTTATCAGAGCTGCGTATATATCTCTGCAAAAGTATGTATCTTTTCAAACAAAAGATTATTGTATTTAAAGTTGTGAACTTCTACACTTGTCCTTCAACATGCTACCAGTAAAAGCTATTCTTGGTTTATTCTGTCTGGGCCTCAGTTGCCCTTTGCCCTCCTACATGTCTGCACCTGTGAGCTGTTCTCTTCTCTACACGGCACTACAGAAGCTACAACTCTCAACTGCGTGTGGTGCTGCCAAGTCAGGGATGGCCAGCTGGTCCCAATCCTGGCTCACTATGATAGGTATCCATGGGGTGATTCCAACCTACCCAACATCTGAACCCTGTGTCTCTGCCGCTCATCTGCAGCCCGAAACTGCACTAATACTTTGAAAACCTGTCTTTTAGCATGGGTTTCATAAAAAGCTGGTTGTCAAAAAATGATTATTTTTAAATATTTTCTTTAGCCACATAATTTGTAACCAATTTCTGATGGCCTACTATATCCATATATTAACCAGCTATCAGTCATAGATTCCTGACCATTGATTTTGTGTCTATACATCACAGAAGGTTCAGTATACAATTACACATCCTACAATACATGGAAATCATCTATTTGACATTTACTGGATTTTTTCTTTTGGACTTATTACATTTTTCAGTTTCTCTGTTTATTGAATATATTGTCTAATAAGCTGTAGATTATTATAAGTTGATTAACCATGTATCTTGGCCAATATACAATATGATGGCTGTCCAAATATGGGACTGAAAGCAAACGTTGTGTGAAAATAGCCTTCAAGTGGATATTACACAATAGTACTGGCGATTTTAAGAAACTTTGTAACTGGGTTTATTAGCCAAAAAATGCATTTTTGTCATGAAAAAGCAGTTTGAAGCTCTCCCCCCTGTCTTCATTGTTCTCCTATGGAGAGAGCTAAATAAAATACCAAAACAGGACAACAAAGAGTTAATCTACAAATCCATCACCCTCTATCTCCTCTGACAGTCAGTACTGACCCCTCTGAGCTCTGAATACAGCGTTTGCCTGTAATCCCTTTGTTCTCAGCTTTCTGCTGCCGTCTAATGGTGCGTTTACACAGAGAGATTTATCTGACAGATTTTGGAAGCCAAACTCAGGAATGGATTTGGAAAGAGGAAATATCTCAGTCTTTCCTTCATGACCTGTTCCCTGTTCATAGTCCATTCCTGGTTTTGGTTTCAAAAATCTGTCTGATAAATCTCTCTGTGTAAACGCACCATAACTCCCTCCTCCCTCCTCTCTATAGAACAGACTGGGTACGTCTGATGCAACAATTCACAATTTCCTGATTTTTTGAAGTGGATGGAAAAGAGGAGTGGGGGGGGGGGCCTGGGAAAATACTTTTTGAATGCAGATAATGGCATATTTGGCTAATAAACCCAATTACAAAGTTTCTTAAAAACGCCTGGACTATTGATTTCTGCAAAAAAAAACTACAAAAAAACGACAGTGACTCTTTAAGGCCTCGGCGCACGTGGACGGCTAAAGATTGTTTAGTGAACCCTTAGAGGCCTCCCATTAGAGATGGTCCGAACCTTCGTACGAACCCGAACCCTCCGCAATGATTACCGCTGTCTGCCCGCTCCGTGGAGTGGGCGGATCCAGCGGGAGGAACGCCTGGAAAACTAGGATACAGCCATAGCCATAGGCTGTATCCCAGTTTTCCAGGCGGTCCTCCCGCTGGATCCGCCCGCTGCATGGAGCGGGCAGACAGCGGGAATCCGATGCCGAGTGTTCGGGTTCAGCCCTACCTCCCATGACAATAAGGCAAAATTTTATTTTTCTATAACATGTGGCTCTAGATTGCTACTTAGGTCAACCACTTCAGCCTCAGAAATGTAGGGGCACCGTGTGGATTTTGGGCCTCCTTTTTCTTAGGTTTGCAGAGGTTTTGCGTTACTAAAACATAAGAAACCCTCCTGGGATCTACACCCCTCAAGGAATTTATTGAGATGTTTGGTGTACATTTTGATCCCACAACTATTTTGTAGAGTTTATTATTAAAAATGAACTTTTTTACTGTAGCCCCAAATTATTTATTTTATAAATGGGTAAAAGAAGAAAAAGCTTAAAGGTATAAACCCACACACCGTATACGCAGCAAATTAGATCTAAATAACTGAACACAGCATCAAATCTGCACCATCAAATCTGCTGCATATCTGCTGTGTATTTGCTGCGTATCTGCTGCGTATACGGTGTGTGTTTGTACCCTAAAAATACCCCATATGTGGACTAACATGCTTTGCAGGTGTGCGGCAGGATTCAAAAGGAAAGGAGCGCCATTTGATGTCCGTATTTTTATGAAATGATTTTTAAACTAATCTCTTAACATATTCATTTAGGGATACAATGAGTATTTATAGTTTTATTTGGGGTTTCTTTATATAATGTAGGGACATATGTAAATTGTGGTAGTACATCTGGATATAAGATAATAATGCGACAGCAGGGTAAATAAAAGAGAAAATGTGAGGTACATTTTACATTATATATTAGAATTACTGAAAAAGCTCTTACTAATTAACTGTTTAAAAACATGGCTGAGTATAGTAGATTTGGAGGCTATGGTCCCACAACATATTCATAAAGACGGATGTGTTTTTTATGTAAAAAAGATGTTGCAGGAACATAGGCTAAAGCTGTAATTAAAAACAACACAAGCCTGGTTATTATGGGCAACCCAAACAATAATATCGAGTGTCACGGCCCATTTCTTTCTTGCTACATACACTATATTCTCTAGGGGGACTTTTTGACTCTGTAATGAAGAAACTGAAAAAAATTACTGGCAAAAAATCTTCCACCTCCACAATTATACCAGGGATGACTGGGGAATGAATGGAGTTAGGGCAAATTTGTTTGTAGATTTGTGCCGCTACACCACAACTAGGCATGTCGCTTGTACTGGGCATCATTGCCTGATTTGCAGATTTCTTCAGTAGCCATTTCTGCTTCTTCTTTGCCCTTGTCATTTCTGAAGATGGACCAACATGACTGCTTGTGTCTGAGCACGGAAAAGTGTCATCACCTTCTAACAAGACATTTTCTTCTTTGTCAGAAGGGCATAAGCTTTGGTAGTTTAAAAGTTTTATTACTATATATATTTTGTGCTAGCACAAATATTGGGCTTTTAACAGTATTGTTTTAATATACTGTATGTTCTATTAGTGTTCTTATTCTGAGTTATACAGCAATTTCTATACTGTACACTATGTATGTCTATGTTCACACAAGGGTTAACATCCTTTTGATATTTGCAGAACATTTTTATTGCAAGTTTATGGAGAGGAAACAAAAATAGCTTTTTGAAGTGAAAGTGACCACTCTTAAGGAAAAGTCCGTCCATTTTTAAAATCTGGCAGCCAGCAGTGATAACAAGTATGAACTAGAAAGAATCGCTGTCGGTAGAGATGGCGGGGACAGGCATCGTAAATTATTGCAAAGAGAAGCCTATCTCATTTCTTACTTTGAAGCGTTAGGTCCCCTTGGCCTAAATGATAAAAATGAGCTACACATTTTCCTTTAATGGTTTTAATACTGTATGTTGTATGTTGTATTCACTGTGTGTTTTTACGTCACATGATGGTAGGGCATTTACCACAGGGAGTGCAGCTTGATGCTGTCAATCATCAGCTAGAGGAAGTGTTTGTGTAACACGAAACGTGCGTCGCTGAGACCTGTTTGCCATGCACGTTGATATCTACACGTTGATTGGTGAGTGCCTGGTCTTTTTCTTACTCTACTTATCAAGTATGAACTTACCTCTCTCCGTGCCCACAATGAGCAGCAGGACAGGCCTTGAGACCCCTGTCAGGCTCCAGGATCCTCAGTGCTGCACCTGTCACTACCTAGTTGATGGACTGGTCGATCAACCAATCGGTGATTGAGGTGGGACGCTGCTCCAGTCACTGATTGGCTTATAGGCCATTCCATCGGCCAGGACAGACATTTTTCCCCAAGTCTTGACATCATCACATCCTGGGGGAAGATGACTTCCAGCGGGGGTCCCTAGGTCGGTCCCGCTGCTCAAAATGGGCACGGGGAGAGGTGTGTACTTGTTACCAAATTCCCCCCCCCCCCTGCCGGATTTTAAAGATGGCCAGACTCCTCCTTTAACTTTTATGACCATGTCCATGGGCAGCCTTTGAGATGTTCAATCACACAGGGCTCATCATCTTAGCAGATGGGAGGGGGCACTGCATTGCCCCCCCCCCCTCCCCATGGTTTTGTGTCCCTAAGAATGTAAAATGAGTGGACTTGTGGGAGGAGACCTGTACGGCTCCAGGAGACTGCACCCAGCGCGGGGGAGTGAGAAGAGGGCCTAGCTCATTTTAATATCTTCACTTTCCTAGAGGATTAGGGTTGGGTGCATCTACTTAATTGGGGGTTAACTAATGAGGGGGAATGCCTACATAATAAGGAGATTATCTATTTATCTATAAGGGCATCTACCTAATGGCAGGATTCCACCTACTGATGGCAACTGACTAATTTAGGGAAGGGGCTACTTCATGGTGGGGGGAGATTACTTATTGGGGCTTCTACCTAATGGGGGGGGGGTACCTGTCCACCCCATTCCTTTCCTCCCAACCCTCTTATCTACCCATTTATACTATGTAGGGCACCAAGGGGAGCATTATTAGGGGAACTTAGGGCAGGGGAAAGGTGAGAAATGTGCTAGAAAAATGGCCTATGATTGTTTGTCCGGCAGACAAGTCCTGATTGGAAAAAGTCTTCAGAGATCTAAGCCAAAAAGGGAAAGGAAATGATTTTTTTTTTTTTTTTTTTTAAAACCCTGTGAGTCACTGGATGTAACTGCAATATTGCCTCTTATACAGTCTGCAAAGCTTTTGTACAGCTAGGATCACCACTACATGGGTACTGTATGGAGGATACCAGCATTTTTACTGTGTTTTTTTTTTATTCTGTATCATTATGGTGGTATTATACACTCACCATGTGGTGGTGATGATAGTGGTCATGGTGTAGCACAGTTATTTGTCCCTTGTGTAGTGGCAGTATTCTCTGCTTAGTTTGCCTTGCTGTGGTTAAGATAAGAACAATCGTATTCACAGAAGAACTCTGCAGATCTGTCACACGATACCTGGAGTGTATCAAACACAGATGTGCCGATAACCACTGTTTCCAACTAGAGGCCTAATGGAGGACGACAATGCAAGGGGGTCCTAAAACAGATTCTTCAACCCTGGACTAGACGAAGTTTGGTGAAGAACATAGAGATTTTTCTCACAGCGTGGACGGGTAGTAAATTGCTTGTAGGCTTGACCATTGCAGATGATCTGTTAGAAACCAAAGGCTACTTCAGGAGCTGGAACTTGTTGCGAGATACCTCTTGTCTCTTTCTGTACACACTGCTACACAGGATACTGAGAAAACTTACAGCTTTTTAAGCAATAATGTGCACTGTCTCAGACTGGTTTAGACTTGTTTAGGTCTACCCATTTCTATCTTACCAGGGACTGGGCTAGGAACTGCTCTAATTAGATGGCATCATGTGACCGTGAAACAGTGTATCTATTTTTCCAGATTGATGACAGTTTTCAAAGGTCCTGTCTCCAATTTGTAGTGGTTGCGCATTGACTCACTTATTATATTCTTGCTGTCTTGCTTTTCCCATACGGATGTTTACAGTTTATTTGACTTCCTGTATCCTTGTTCGATTTTTTTTAAACTCAGACAGAAGTTATTGAATCAGGAACTTGGATACCCAATGCACGGTCTTTAGGAACTTGCCCTTCTCTCCAAACATAAGGTAGAACGAAGAATAACCTGTGGGTGGCTTTGTTGTAGATCTCCACTAGTTCATCCAATAGTTCAGGCCTTTCCACTTGTACTAACCCATTGGGCTTGTGAGTACGGCAGAATGTAGAGGTGTTTTCGCATCTTCTTACCAGATTAGGTCAGGTTAAATGCTTAGCCAGGGATCGCTGCCATTGGTCCGTCATTACAGTCCCAGTTAGAATGACAGGAGGAGTTGGCTTTTGACAGCTCTTCCTGCCCTGATCTCCTCCATTGCATGTGGGAAGAGTTCAGAACTGTGACATAAGAACAGCCTTGTAGCAAAGTACAGTAACACACACAAAACACACAAAATAACCCCTTCCTTCCCCAATCATCACCCCTGTTGCTGTATCTAATCGTCTGCCCTTGTTCCCTTTTGTTCTACCTAATAATCGCTCCAGTCCTTTGTTGCTGTATCTAATAGTTATCCCTGTCCCCTGTTGCTGTACCAGAGTCTCCTTAACAGTCATTATTGTATCTATAGTCAACCCATTACTGTACCTCATAGTTATCCCTGTTTCCTGTTGCAAAATACTTGTTGCTCTTCCCAATAGTCTCCCCTTTCCCCATTTCTGCACCTAAAACTCTGTACCTGATAGTCTCCCAATCCCCCATTATTGTACCTATAGTCACCCCATTACTGTACCTCATAGTCATCCCTGTTGCTGCACCTGATTGCAGCACCTGTTAGTGTAACTAATCATCGCTCCTGTTACTGTACGTGAAATTTGAAAGATTTGCTTCTTAACTTCTAAGCCCTATAACATCCAAAAAAGTAAAAGGTCCTTTACCAAATAATGTAAATGTGAATTATTTTCTAATTTGTGTTACTTGAGAGTCCTAGCTACAAATATCAAATTTCAACCTAGAAAAATGACATTTTAGAGGTTTTTTTTAGGGTTAATGTATCAACCAAAATTTATTATTAACATGAAGTACATTTTTTCATGAGAAAACAATCTCAGAATCTCATGGATAAGCTATTAGCACAACAAACAAGACCGGCCAGATCTGAAAAATAGGGCCCACCCTTAATGCTGAAAGTGGGTGTTAAAGAGTCACTGTCATATATTTTTTTTTTTCAGAAATCAATAGTCCAGGCGATTTTAAGAAACTTTGTAATTGGGTTTATTAGCCAAATATGCCATTAACTGCATTTAAAAAGCCTTTTCCTAGGTCCCCCCCCTCCCTCCTCTTTTCCATCCACTGCAAAAAATCAGGAAATTGTGACTTGTTGCATCAGACGTACCGAGTCTGTTCTAGGGAGGGGGAGGGGGGAGCAGAAAGCAGATAACAGAGGATTGGAGCTGGGTGACAGCTGTAATCAGAGCTCAGAGAGGTCAGTGGTGGCTGTCAGAGGAGATAAAGGGTGAGGTATTTGTAAAGTAACTCTTTGTTGTCCTGTTTTGGTCTTTTATTTAGCTCTCTCCATAGGAGAACAATGAAGACAGGGGGGGGAGCTTCAAACTGCTTTTTTCATGATAAAAATGCATTTTTCGACTAATAAACCTAATTACAAAGTTTCTTAAAATTGCCTGGACTATTGATTTCTGCAAAAAAAAATAATTCATGATAGTGACACTTTAAGTAAATGGGTTAAAAGTGTCCTCCCTAGGTGGAGTCCTGACCTGACTAAAAGCACGTCCCTGTCCTGTTCCATTCGGCACTGTGGGGATTAAGTCTGCTCCAGAAAGGACAATCATCTTAGGGCCCTATTACACGGTGCGATTATCATGCAGAAAATCGTTATATCGTTCGAATTTAAATGATAATCTTTCTGTGTGTATGCAGGTAACAATTCGAAAACCCATTTGTGTGTTAGTGATCACATTTTTTTACACTGACCCTAAAATCATTGTTAATCGTCGCTAAATATTCGCTAATCTTCCGTGTATGTACACATCATTCCTTCTTTTGCTTGGATCAGAAGGAGTAAATGATCTTAGTAACGATCGTAACTAACGACTATCGTTCTGTGTGTTATGGTGAACGATTTCAGCTTGTTTCCAAAAACGCCAGTTTGCAATTGTTTATTGTCAATTAGCGAAAACAAAAAATCGTTTTGTCTAATAGGACCCTTAAAGTCCTATTACACGAAACGATTATCGGCCGATATCCGCTGTTACGGACAATAATCGCCTCGTGTAATAGAAGACAACGATCAACCGACATCATTCATGTCGGCTGATCGCTGTCTGTCGGTTGTCTTTCAACATGTTGAAAGACAAACGACTAACATAGCAGCGATCTGCTGGCATCGCTCTATCGCTGCTATCTTCTATGGGCTGCCCAAACGATCTAGCCATCACCCAGGCAGCCCCCCGTAGCCCTCCCCAGCAGCACTCGTTTGCTCCTCTCCATCGCCCCATGTAATCAGGGCTTTACTGTGAGACGGTGAACAAGGATCTATTCTCAATCCACTAATCCCTTCTGAGCCCTGCAGATGGAGACAGTGCTGGTTGGCTGCCACGTTGTCAAAGCTGCATATGTTGCTATGAGTATTGTGTAACAGACCAGAGTTTGTATATATCAAGTACCACATCACAGACAGTAACACTAATCTCTGTAGATCCTCATCAATACTACACAGTACAACATCTACATCTGTAATAGTAACTAAATATATATATGAAATTATATATATATATATATATATATATATATAGAAACCTTCCTCCACAGTAAATCTGCTGCAAAAGCAGTAACCAAGTATTCCTTCATCTATTCAAGACACAAAGGGAAAGAAAGGAATGGGAATATTAACAAATGCTCAGATTTTTAATTTTGCAACATAGTCTCAATATGCATGCCAGCTTCATGGCGGCCTATGTGTGATGATACACCAGCTTCATGTCTGCCTCTGTGTGACCTGTTCTGGCTATTAGGCCATTAATCTGACAACAATCAGATAGCAGCCAGAGCTTACCATCCTCTTGTCACGCCTCACCAGCTTTAGTTTATTGACCCTGTGTATATTGCAGACCCTGTGTATATTGCAGACCCTGTGTATATTGCAGACCCTGTGTATATTGCATTTTGTTATTTTTAAAGTTTCTAAAATCCTTTGATGAGCTCTGTCTAGTGTGTATATAAGGGTCCTATTCCACAGGCCGAGGAGGGCCCGATCAACAATGTAAACGAGTGGCGATCTGCTAGATCGGTGCTCGTTTACTGGGCCTATTCCACGGCCCGATGATCGTTGAGCGAGGGCTGCAGGGACATCGTTACCGATGTCCTTGCAGCCCTTGCAGCATTATACATTACTTGTCCAGGCTGCTTCTCCGCGCTGTCTTCGTCCCCGGGTCCCGCGCGCTCTATCTTCAGAATGGCCGGTCAGCTGACAGGTCACACTCAGCCAATTACAGGCCGCGGCGGTCCCGGACTGTGATTAGCTGAGCTCTCCGTCAGCTGACCGGCCATTCAGAAGATAGAGCGCACGGGACCCGGGGATGAAGACAGAGTGGAGAAGAAGCCTGGACAGGTAATGTATGATGATGCTGCGCTTCTCAAATTGTCGGTCGCCAGCCACGCACCGCTATTCAACCGCAGCGATGCACTGTGGGGGAACGATGATTTTAGGTCTGGCCCTAAATGAACGATCATCCGATGTCACGATCATCGGCTGATCGTTCTCTCTATTTCACCGAACGATAATCGTCCGAATCGGGCCAAATGGGGCCGATCCGGCCGATTATCGTTACTGTGGAATAGGGCCCTAAGACTGTGAATTTTTCAGTTTTGTATAACATCATGTCTGATGAAGGGAGCTAGACTCTTAAAAGCTTACACTCAAATATACTCAGCCTCTAAAAGGTATCGCCTAATTTCTTCTCTATTCTAAGAAGTTTTATTTCTGTACATTCCGTCACTGTAAACATTTAAAGTTTCTCAATATAGAATTAGGCTATGTTCACACTACGTATCTTTCTGGTCATAGTGCAAACCGCGAATATACGCATGTAGTTTTGAGGTTGATGCGTTCGCTTGAAAGCATACGATATACGGCCGCACAATGCACACTACGTATGTCGATTTTTCCAACGCCCGTAGTTTCAGCCGCACATGTACGGCGGCATACGAAATGCGTCCGGACTCATACGTAGTGTGAACATAGCCTAAAAGTAGATATTTTTATTCCATTAAATGTCCAAATATTGATTTTTTTTTGAGTGAGGAAACTAACAAACACCGGGAAAACGTACAAACTCCTGGTACATGTTGTTCTTGGTGGGATCCACCATGCTCCCCGTTTGGAAAATATTTGGGTAAATGTATGTAAGTGGTTAAGAAATTTTAGTAGGGAATATATACAAAATTTTTTAAAAATCAGCTTTTTTTCTTGCCCTCCTCTAATAGCAAGTTAACTTACTGCTGTGCACATAGCTAATGGCTGATAACAGGGAGAAATAGATTGTTAGTCTGCTCAGCCTGTTTTTGTTACGACATTCTTAAGTTATGAGTCCCTCTGGCTGTATGGTCAGCAATGTAACATGGGTAAGAGAGATTGTGATCCCCCTGTATAAATTTCTAGTGACATCACATCTACAAAAATGGTGGAGGGTGTGAGGTACGAAACATATCAGGAAAGACTATGGGGGGAAAGGTGTTTATTTATCCTTTTCAACTTTTTTACTCTTTTCCCTAGCCTGCGCTTTCCCACTTTGATTTCAAATGCATAATCTTTACCAGATTGTTGATGTGCAATGAGTTTTGTGATTATATATATATATATATATATATATATATATATATCCCAGGCAGGAGGTTTACCTTCACTTACGTAGAATTACCAACCACATCTGCTGGAAGTTTGTTCCAACCATTTATTTCTTGAGTTCAGTTTTCTATTAAAATCACTTTCCTGCTGAACCTTATTATAAAGGTTTTCATCAGGTCATCTATTATACTTCTTTCCTCCAGAAATCCTTAATGGGAACTATAAACAGCTGGGGAAAAAAAAGAAAAAAAAAAAAAAAGTAATAAGAGGCTGAAAAATTATATGTGACATAGTTATAATTTTTAACTTTAAACAAATTTCCTATATTTATTTTTTGCAAATTTTGTGTATTCAGCGGGTGGCATAAAATTCACAAAGCAAAAAAATGAAGATAAAAAAACCCACAAACCCAAAAGTGGAAAAGCGCAAGCTAGAGAAAGGAGTGATTTCTAATAGAGAGCTGAACACTAGAGTAGTAGATGCTTGGAAAAAATTCCAGCAGATGTGGTTGGTAAATCTACTGTAAATATAATCTTGCCTAAGCTAATAAGAAAAGAAATAATATAAGGCCGGACTAGATGGATCATATAACACCTCCTATGTTTCTTTAGTATTAGTCTTAGTTACCTATATTGTTGCGTCTTTTTATGTGTAAGTATGTAATTGTGCAGTTATTATTTATCGTTAGTTTCATTGGCAGCTGAGGAATACAAAGACCCATCAGACACTGTAGATATAGTACAAGGTACTCACCCTCTGAGATGATGGATGTTACTGCCAGCAGAATAGTCACAGTCTCTATGATATGTTCCGTCATAGTGACTGTGTATAAGAATCAGTCTGCAGTCCAGAGTCAGAGCAGAATTTCCAGATTGATGTGACATGAATCATCTCCAATGAATTCCCCCAGCATTGTGGTTAGTAGCCATGGTTGGTATGAAGCAAACGAGACGACAATAAAACAGTTCCAGCGATTACTGCGACATTATCGTGATTATCGAGAAGAGAAGAAAAAACAATCCTCACAAAGAACTGCAACTGAGAACTACAGGGGAAAGAGGAGAGGGTATACACCAGCAGGGTGGGGCAGGGGGAGGGGACACAGTATATAGACTGACTGCCTCAGCTAGCTACATGTGTAGGGTCTGCAGAGACTGGATTGCTGTTTTTTTCTTTTCTCACCCAGGGTGTGTCTGGCCTGGGGGGCCCATGGACACGCAAACAGACTTATACTTTCAGTGGTGTAATGTCTCCTGTATACAGTTCTGCCATGATTTGGAAAAATTGCTGCTTTTTTACCTCAATTTTGCACAAATCAAGGCATCATGACATTATCTATCCTGTACTATAAACACCACGCTAGTGCTGCCAAAGTTACAGTGGGCTGGGGGCAGGGCTGTATTAACAGCTGCTGCTGCCCTAGGCACTAAACCTGAAGACGCCCCATCTACACGCACCTATTGGCGATACCAGACCTGACCAATACCACCATACCCCCCACCCCCCTGGAAAAGACACCAGATTTACTGGCAAGTCTGAACGGGAGGAGGGAAACTAAAAAAATAAAAACAAAAAAATTAGTTTTTTCTGTCCCCCTGCTCCCTGGTGCTGCCCCCCTGCAAGGTGCTGCCCTAGGCACCGGACCACGGGTGCCTAGTGGTAAATACGGCCCTGGCTGGGGGGGCCCAAGCTTGTCAACAGCCCGGGGCCTATGCATACCTCCCAACTTTTGCTCGGAGGAAAGAGGGACAGTCACGGCAATGTGCCACGCCCCTATGGCCACGCCCCCATTGCCTATTACCATTATATAGGAAACAAATTTTACCACCAGATCTTCACCGCATAGTGACTTATCCCCCCCATACTATTACTACATAACATCCACTATACACAGAGCAGTACTCTCCCTCAGCAGTGACTAAATAGCAGTAGATGAGGCTGTACACCTGCAGACCTTATAGGTGATTATAGTGCAGTTATTCAGTGACTCACAGGGGACGTCTTCTCTTGTTGATCACTTTTGTGTTTCTTCGCCATCATGCACGCCCATCTTGAAAACCTCTCCAGCCATCTGCGAGACAAACATTTTAGGCTCCTGTCTCCAGTATCATCCTCATCTGCTTTACAGTAACTCTCTGTGCCCCATATGGTACAGACCCCTCTGTGCCTCCATATCCCATTGTAGCAACCCCCCCCCCTCCCCCTAGGATACACTGTAGTAACCCCCCCTCCCCCTAGGATACACTGTAGTAACCCCCCTACCCCTAGGACACACTGTAGTAACTCCCACCCCTCCCCCTAGGACACACTGTAGTAACTCCCCCCTCCCCCTAGGACATACTGTAGTAACTCCCACCCTTCCCCCTAGGACATACTGTAGTAATCCCCTTCCCCAGTTAATCCCACTGTAGTAATCCCCCTTTCCCAGTTAATCCCACTGTAGTAATCCCCCCTTCCCCAGTTAATCCCACTGTAGCAATCCCCCCTTCCCCAGTTAATCCCACTGTAGTAATCCCCCCTTCCCCAGTTAATCCCACTGTAGTAATCCCCTTCCTCAGTTAATCCCACTGTAGTAATCCCCCTTTCCCAGTTAATCCCACTGTAGTAATCCCCCTCCTCCAGTTAATCCCGCTGCAGACCCTTCCCTGACAGAAAATAATAAAAACTACATATACTCACCTAGTCAGGAGCAGTCAGATCCCAGCTGGCTGCTGGTCTTCTCCAAGCTGGTCACAGGTCAGGGAACTGCAGGAGAGGAGCAGGCAGCCTGACACACAGCTCCTGCCCCCGCAGCTCCAGCCCCGCGGTATCTGATTTCCTCTCCAACCTGTCCCTGACCTGTGACGTCACCAGACAGGAGATAAGAGGAGAGAAAAGGAAAGCAGATACCGCGGGGCTGGAGCAGAGAGCTTCCGGGGCAGCAGCTGAGTTGTGTATCCGGCCGGCTGCTCCAGAAGCTCCCTGTTTATGCAAACCGCGTCCCTGAAGCCACCTGACACTGTCAGCAGCCGCAGGAGCCGCTCACACTGTCAGATGGCTTCAGTGACGCCTGCGAGACACAGGGGGGCCGTTCTGGGACAGCGGGACATCACCCCCAAATCGGGACTGTCCCGCTTGATCCGGGACGATTCGGAGGTATGCCTATGGTAAAGTTAATCCGCCCCTGTATGGTGTGTTTCTGCTTTAAGATGAGCAAACATTCCACCTTTTCTATATTACAGGTCACACTATTGCAGATACAGATGCATTATATACTAACTTACCAGAGAAATATGGAAAATATATTTTTTTTAATAGGGTTCATGAAATTATTCAACTTTGTTTTATATCCTATTACCTTATTTTCCAATGGTTGTGGTCCATAGATGACTGCCCCATTTCAAGTTCCTGCTACTGCTGCAAGTGCTGTTGGTAGCCAGAATCCATAGACAATCTGTATGAGAGCTGTTGAAGATAGATAGTAAAGGAATGGAGGGGAGGGGCTTAAAGGGGTTGTCCGGCGATAAAAAATTATTCACAGAATAACACACATTACAAGGTTATTCAACTTTGTAATGTATGTTATGTCTGTGAATGGCCCCCTTCCCCGTGTTTCCCCCCACCCACGCTAGACCCGGAAGTGTGGTGCATTATACTCACCGCATCTCGTGTCGTCCACGGTCTCCGATCGTCAGCAGTGACGTCTTCTTCGGGAGGCCGGCGGATCTTCCCGAGTGCCGGCCACCCTCTGCAGCGTCATCCGAAGCTCAGCCGCGATTGGCTGAGCATAACTGTGCTCAGCCAATCGCGGCTGAGCGGCTGATGACGCGGCCACGTCATCAGCTGCTCAGCCGCGATTGGCTGAGCACAGTTATGCTCAGCCAATCGCGGCTGAGCTTCGGATGACGCTGCAGAGGGCGGCCGGCACTCGGGAAGATCCGCCGGCCTCCCGAAGAAGACGTCACTGCTGAGGATCGGAGACCGTGGTCGGCACGTGACAGGTAATGTATAGCGCACCACACTTCCGGGTACACGGGTGGGGGTGGTGGGACACGGGGAAGGGGGTCATTCACAGACATAACATACATTACAAAGTTGTATAACTTTGTAATGTGTGTTATTCTGTGAATAATTTTTTATCGCCGGACAACCCCTTTAATAAGGAGAGGGTGCTGTATTGTGTACTGCATTGTACTGTGTGAGGGTAAATGCCGCCCTCTACTGGTGAAATGCTATAATCAAACTTGTAATATTTTGCTCCATAGAAATGGGCCGTAATAAAACCACCGTATATAATTTACCTACTCTCTGTGGGCAGCATCAAACCAAAATTCCCACTATTCATCTACAGCCCCTCTTATGTTATTACTACATTTGATTCTGTTTTGTGCTTTTGCTTTAAAGGGGTTGTCCAGTGAAAATCTTTTTCTTTCAAATTAACTGTTGTCAAAAAATCTCAAGTCTTCCAGTACTTATCAGCTGCTGGAAAAGTGTTTTTTTTTTTTTCTTTTCAGTGCTCTTTGCTGACATCTCTGGCCGAGACAGGAACTATCCAGAGCAGTAGAGGTTTTCTATGGGAATTCATAGAAAACCAGGACAGAGTTCCTGTCTGAGACAGAGGTGGCAGCAGAGAGCACTGTGTCAGACTGAAAATAAAACCACATTTCCTGCAGGACATGCAGCAACTGATAAGTATGGGAAGATTTTTAATAGACGTAAATTACAAATCTATATAATTTTCTGATATCAGTTGATTTGAAAGAAAAAGATTTTTGCTGGCCAAAACCCTTTAATAAAGATACATATCCATTCCACATTCTTTATATCACATACTGGTGCAGATACTGCAACGATGTATCAGTATTTTGCATCCATTATAAGTATATAGGTATATCGATGATTTACTTCTTCTAATCAATGCAAAGCATCATTTTATAAAGTGTAGGCATAAAGCCAGATGGTGGCACAGATCAACTGGGTGGATGACGTGCTTATAGGATCTGTGGAGCCAGTAATGCTCTGTGGAGGAGGATAGGGACCAGTGAGGGGAGGGGAAAATGTACTCAGGGGCAGAGCTTAATGGGGAGGCGGGAGCTAGTGGTGGCAGGAATCTCCTCGTCATGCTCACATTACCTTATACAGCAGCTTATAATGGGTTTAAATTTTTAGGTTTGTACAGTATGAGTGTGATGTTTATGCTGGGGGAACAGTTACACTACCTAAGCAGCCCTCATACATGGAAAGGAGGAAGACCCCCCCCCCCCATTCTCATGATCAATGGGTCCCCATACATTGCTGACCTATCTGGTAACGCCATAAATGTCCATAGTAAGAAATCTCTTTAATGGTGCGTTCACACCTACAGGATCTGCAGCTGATTTTCTGCAGCAGATTTCATTTAAATAACTGAACACAGCATCAAATCAGCTGCAGATCTGCTGCAGATCCTGTAGGTGTGAACGCACCCTAAAGGTACAAACATGACTGGGTATTATTGAGTCCTCACTTACCACCCTCACCTCAAATAAAGACACGACACCGCATGGATTTTAATCGGCCACAGCAGCCGAGTTTATTACAAACAAACATTTAAATTAAATATATAAAACGGCGGAGGTGGTCCTCGAAGCCCAAAATAACCAAGGCGGTCACCCACAATTAATCCCACCCACAGGTTGGCCTTCCAGCCGGTCTGCACAGGCTGAGAGGCATACAGTTAACACCTGTGGGCACCCAACTTCCTTTTACCCCCTAAAGGGTTAACTTCCACGAGCCACCAGGTAATTTTCCGTGACCGCCAACTCCATAAAGTTTGTTAAGGGAGACCGGAACCCACCTATGGTTCCCTCCCCTATTTTCCACCATTCCCAATAATCACCACCAACTCCGAGGACCCCCCCCACGCCACAGCTGCTGCGACAAGACAACCGCCCCCCAGCTGCGCCAATCAAAATACCACCTGCCCCCCAACCCCATACACACCGATCCTAAACAACAGGAAAACCAGGGTGGGTGGGTGGGGTTGTCAGCTCGACTTTTCAACCGCAAGTGGCTAACACTCCCCCCTCCCCTCACAATTTATAACATACCCCCCCCTTATCAAAAACACCCCTCCATATATGGTACCCCACATGACCTCCGGCCAATGCCCGAGGCTTAACCCCCCAGTAACCCCCCACCCCTTTCCTCTAACCAAAACACCCCCACCTAAACCACCTTACATGTAAACTCTCCTCACCATGCTTAATATTTGTCCCCCTCCCCCAGTCCCAATAAACCCCAGTCATGCTGGCCTCCCCTCATGCATTCTGCTACTGTCCGGCCATTACTCACACGGCTTATACGCAGCGTATAAATAACTGAACACTGAACACAGTATCAAATCTGCTGCGTATCTGCTGTGTGTGTTTGTACCCTAAACATTTAGAAAAAGAAAACTTAATCACTATTTCCTCTTTAGCTTCCTTTAGAAACAATGGTGTCCATTATCATCTCTTCCTAATCTAATGATACGGCCTTCATGTGACCGACCCTCAGATCAGATGACATCATGACTTCATCACAAGATGTTGTAGATAAACCTGCACTTCCCATTTCTCATGTAAACAACTGGTTTGGTATGGCAGCTTAAAGAAACACTCCGGTGCAATATATTGCAATATAGTGCAATATAGTGCAGCATAGGTTATTAGAGATATGCACATATTATTATGCACATAACTCCAACAACCATCACTTGCACTGTACTATAGCTTTGTTGCACTGTGTATTCTCTGCAAATGTGTATGCTAAAACACATGCATATTGTATTTAACATATAGTAGTTATCTAGTAGTTAATTTCCATTATGACTAAGTATCCAAGGGTATTACATTGTACCACAGTATACACCGGGCACCCATATATAGCTGTGTTGCAATCCAGGGCCTACGGGCCTGGGATCTGTACAACAGTGGAGAAACTACAAGTAACAGGAGTGTTCTACCAGAAACCATTTGGAAAAGAACTGACTGTTAGGATTGTGGATAACCCCTATCATATAGCTAAGAAAATAGATTGAAAAGTTTAAAGGGATTGAGCTGATATGGCTCCCAACTGAATCATACGGATGTAGGATGTGGCTCCCCTACCATATGAGCAGCGTCTGCAATGGTATCTTTATATAGTGGAAAAAGTGTTTTACTGTGGGGCATGAGGCTGGGAGAGGGGCAGCGAGCCACCTGTGACTAGTCACAGCTCTCTGCCTGTCAGCGCACTGCGGGAATGACTGACAGGCAGAAAGGCTACTAACTATTCACCCTATGCATGGGAGTCCCCATACTTTATACCTTTCTTCCCCTCTGTAGTTTTTCCTCCATACTGTATACCTCCCCCCTTGATAGATGTTCTCCCATAATGTATATACACCCCTTTGCAATTAGTCCTCATACTATATACATCCCCCCTCTGCAGTAAGGCCCAGCCATACTGTATACGTCACAGATCTGTAGTTGTTCCACCATACTGTATTACTGTATACATTCCCCTTCTGCAGGTAATCTCCAAACGTTATACTTCCTCGCCCCTCTGTAGTTGGCCCTCTTACCCCCCCCCCCCCCCCTCCATTCAGTGTCCTCTATTGTGCCTCTACTTACCCCTCCTGCCTCCCCTGCAGCTTGTGTTGAGCAGGTGGGGGCGGAGCATAACAAGTCTGGCCCTGATTGGCCGTTGCTCAGGGATCTGGTCAGCTGACTTTACTAGGGCTTATATTTGAAGCCTACACCAAAAAGCCTGCAAAATGAAGCTAGGTATAGTTTTTGAACAAACACGAATGGGGAGATTTATTAAACATGGTGTAAAGTGAAACTGGCTCAGTTGCCCCTAGCAACCAATCAGATTCCACCTTTCATTTTCCAAAGAGTCTGTGAGGAATGAAAGGTGAAATCTGATTGGTTGCTAGGGGCAACTGAGCCAGTTTTACTTTACACCATGTTTGATAAATCTCGGGTGCCTTCACCCATACCGTATCGCTGCGTATTTATCGCCCAAAACTCGCATGAAACTCGCACGACAGTAGCTGCGTTTTTTGTGGTGTTAAACTCTCCTGTGAAAATCAAAACTCGCATGTAAAAATCGCACCAAACACGCATCAAGATCGCAGCGAGAATACACATACATTGACTTTATAGCAATCAGTATCACTGTTGATTTATGTGTGAGAAACTCGCAACGATACGGTACGTGTGAAGGCACCCTTAATATCCATGTTTTTATAGATTTGGGCTTTTTAAAACCCTCTTACACTCCATATTTCCTGATTATACTCCTCATCACCAGTCTGAGACTCTTGTGTCTGACATCTGTGTGGAAATACAAGGCCCGGCTGTCAGGTACCAGGTGATTTGCCATCTGTAAGATATCATATTGCACAGATTTTTAGTTACCATAGAGCCGAATCGTTCATTCTCCTGATAAACCCAACACCACAGGAAGAGGGGGAGGGGGGGAGTCCAGCGCAGCACATGCAAGAAAAGACGGAAATTGCCACATCCTTCCTTTGTGGATGCAGAGGAGCAGGCTATATATAAGGGGGCACATACTACACTTAGCGAGGTCCTTGCGGTCAGCAAATGTTTTTTGCAGAGAGGATGTAACAACGCGGGACCATCATGTGTGAAATCAGGCCGAGCTGCTTGTTCCTTTCTATCTGATAAACATGGCTGGAGTTACTGAACATGATGTGTAATGGGCCTGGATGCCGCATGACATAAAACTAAGGCCGGGGATATAGGCCAACAAAATATTCCACTATAAGGCTATGTTCACACTACATATTGGACCGGACGGTCTCTGCCAAGATCATCCCGGCCGCTACTGCAGTACCGGCCGGATGATCTTTATGGTCGCATTATTCTGATGCGGGCGCATCAGCACGCGCCCACATCAGAACTTCCCATAGCGCACAATGAAGCAAGCGGCCGAAGCAGCTTGCTTCATAGTGTGAACTGACAGGGTTTCTTACGGCCGCAATTCACTGTATTGCGGCTGCAGAAAACTGGCTGTCAGTTCTTTGCGGAGCCGCACGGGATCCCGGCCGGAGCGTATACGATGTGTAAACACTCTGGCTGGGATACCATAGCAGAATAGGCTATGCTCCACTCAGTACAAAGTACGGCCATTGTTGCCGATGACAACAACGGCCTTACTTTTACATAGTGTGAACGTAGCCTAACAGTGATACTATGGCCGCCATTATGACATAGGGAATTATTGTGTAGCATTCAATATATGAGATTAGGGAGACATAGCTGCTTTCTACCAGTAACTGCTGCATTGGTGCATTATTACAGCTCTATTAAAGGAGAAGTCTAGTGAGAATTTTTATTGAAGTATTGTATTGCCCCCCAAAAGTTATACAAATCCCCAATATACACTTATTACGGGAAATGCTTTTTTTCCTGCACTTACTACTGCATCAAAGCTTCACTTCCTGGATAGCATGGTCATGTCACTTCCTGAATAACATTGTGATGTCACTTCCTGGATAACATGGTGATGTCACGACCCGACTCCCAGAGCTGTGCGGGCTGTGGCTGCTGGAGGGGATGATGGCAGGGGGATGCTCAGTGTCCCTCCAGTGCCCTGTGTCCCTCAGTGTCCCCCTGCCATCATCCTCTCCAGCAGCCACAGCCCACACAGCTCTGGGAGTCGGGTCGTGACATCACCATTTTATCCAGGAATTGAAGCTTTGATGCAGTAGTAAGTACAGGGAAAAAAGCACTTTATAAGCATTTTCCATAATAAGTGTATATTGGTGATTTGTATAACTTTTGGGGGGCAACATAATACTTTAATAAAAATTTTCGCTGGACTTTCCCTTTAAAGTGAATGAAGCCGAACTGCACCACCAAACACCAAACATCAATTTTCATTTTCAGGATAGTAACATTTTGCGGGTGCATATTTAAATGCTGTAGAGAGTGTAATAGCATGTGGGGAAGGCCCAGGGTGGTAGAAAAGGCCACAGAGTGACTTACAAGTGACTGGCTACCTACAGCAGAGATGGCTCTGGGGCTACAACTTCAAAATGGAAGCTAAGTGCCAGCCTAGGTTGGTAGTAGTGTGAGGGTTGTGCCCACTAGAGTGGGTGGTGAGTGAGTGCTGCTTATGTGGGCGCCATAGAGATAGTGAAAGAGAGAGAGCAATGATGCAGACTCTATAAGTTCAAGGCAAACAAATGGCACCAAAGTGCTGCGCTCCAAAGCCACAGGGAAGAGGAAGATGATTCTTTAGTCTAAATAACAGGAAAACGCATTTCGCGAGTGTCCCACTATTTTCATCAGACTTGTTTTTAAAGTTCTGCTGCTTTTTACTGCTGTTTTTCTCCTCCCAGATCCTGTCCGCAAAGATTAACCTAAAAGCAATGGTCTGCTGTGTACACAAGTCACTTCCTTTGCTGGCTCCATCTGTCTGTAATGGATACACAATGATGGAGAAAATCTATTAAGTGGAAACATAATGCATAATTGAGGAGCAGTGACGCAGCACCGGTTTCCAGGCACCCGAGACACCAGACCTGCTTATCTTTCCATGGCAGGAACATTAACTATTAACACAATATTCAGCGGAAGGTTCTGGGAAGCATCAGGCTGAATGATCACGTTCAAGGTTATTACCATTGTGAATGCTGTGGCATATTAAGGGGGTACTCATATTGCTGGTGTTGCACAGTGTGGTGTCCCACCACGGGTGTTGTTAGATATGCACCCCAGTAAGTCGTGCACTCATGTAAAAGTGGTGGATGAAGTATGTAGTTTCCCCACTAGGTGTCACTGTTATTTATTTGTATTACTTATGCACAGCTGAAGAAGCTAATTGGTTACTGTGTTATGTCATGTGTTTTTATGCTGACCACTCACAGGTGCTTTTTGTATCTATCCTATCTTCTTCTCCCTCTCTCCTACCCACACTCAGCTCCACCAGTCACAGGAAGGTACACAAAAGCCCTTGTAGGAGGAGCTACACTGGTGAAGGAAGTTAGTTTAGTCTAGCCCTAGTTTCTAGTGAGAGAGGACACACAGAGATACTGTTCCTGCAGAAGTTAAGCCAGGGCCTGGCTTTGGCCAGGACCAATGACAGGGACCAAAGACAGATGCTAAGAGATATTTTTTCTAATCAAGCAACTACTAATTTCACTATGCAGTGCTAACCCTAGGGGAGAGCAGCCACTTAGGAATACCCTAGCCCATGCAAGAAACCTCTCAAAAACGTGCAGAGGAATCAACCCTAGTAGGACAAAGCTACCAGAGTGAAAAGGTCTACATATCCTACTGCGCAGTGCAGGGCAGGAACCCTCAGGAAGTCTCGGGAACCTGCTACACCCAGATAACAGATGGCTGGGGCTTGTGCTACCCACCTGGGATGGGTTCTGCAATATCAGGGGGCAAAAGGCAGTCAGACATAGGTCTAAACGTGAGTATCACTTACTGATAACTAGACTACAGTTCCGGCAGAGTACAGGATCCACACTGGGCAAGGGCTCCACTGGCAACTCCTCTCCTCTCTACCTCTACAAAGCACTAATACTGTACTTCTATCAAAACTCTCACTCTTTCCAAGCACCTACTTCTAAAGCACTAAGTTAGCACTTGAGTCTGTGTCTGCACTACTGTGAGTCTGTGATCTGCACTACTACTACTACAGAGCGTGTACTGTCTATTTGCAACGTTATCCAGAAGACTCTGCCTTCCTCTGTCTGCACCTGCACCCATACACACACCACTGTACACCTTGGGTTATTTTTCCCTTCTGTGGGTGGCGGTACCGACATCCCAGGTGGGTCAGTTACCACTCCAGGTTGCTGTGACAAGAGCCCAAGGGATCCGCAACAAGCCCGGAGGTTACCAACCATTTGAGACAATAAACCGGCCATACAAAGCAGGTATCAACACACACCTGCGCACTACTACAGTGCTGGCATCACGGCAACTAACATCAACACTACTGGCTGAGTACCACAATAGAAAATAATAAACATCCTATTCTCACCTAACCTCACTCCCTGCTGTGGCGTCTTCTGGTCCATTTCTGATCGCTCCGGCTGTGACTTTCAAGGCGGTCTTGTCCTGGCAGTGACAGCCTGCTCAGCCTATCACTGGCTGCTGACCGCCTCAGTCAGTGCTCTGACATCACTGTGTGCATTAACCCTTTTGCCGTAACATCACTATTTGCATTAAGGGCCCATTCACACTACCGAATCGGTGCAGAGATTCCGCACGGAACCCCCACCCTCCGACTCCGTGCTAAATCCCGCCTGCTATGTCTTTCAATAGGCGGTCTTGTGCGCCTCCGCTCTCTGCGCCTTTCCGCTCAAAGAATTGACATGTCACTCTATGTATTATCTGTGGGTACATTGTGAATAATTTGCTGTGATCGCCTATGTAGCCTTTAGTTACTTGATTAGCGCCAATTGTATACCGCACAAGGAAAAGACATAGAGCGGAATGAAAAATAGAGTGCTGGATTGACCGGCGATCACAGCACCCCCGCAGTTGACATTATTGAAAAACAAGGCTACAACTCTTGCTACACTGCCACGTCCTAGCTGTGACACAGATGTGGGTGGGATTTGTTCAGTAGCTTAACAGAAGTTAATTAACCCTCAGCTACCAAGCAGGACTGGACAGGGTGCAACCACCTCCAGTCCACCCCCACCCCCTAGGAGTGTGAACAGCGCTCTTGTACACTACACATGAATCGTGATAAAAAGATCAACCCGAAGCGTGACTATTTTTAAACACATAGCACTGTATATACACTATTACCTTTTTCTATTTGTTACCATTTAAGTATGCCAAATAAAAGCTTAGTTTTATCCCTTTGGGAAAACCGGTAATTGTTGCCTCGGCAGCACTATTTAAGCGCTCTAATATTACCTCCCGATAGGAGCAGGATCAACTATCCTCATCATTGCAAAAGACATGGCACAAAAATTAAAAAAAAATAAGCTCTTTGGGTGAGATTTTACAAAAAATATATAAAAAATACACCGTAGTAAACTATGTACTGCAACCAATCACAGCTCAGCTTTCAGCTCCGGTAGAACGATAGCTGATATTGGTTGCTGTGGGCAGTTTACACCTGTGGAAATTTTATACCCTTTGATAAATCTGCCCTTTTATGATTTCAGCTCAGGAGAGCCCATTCAAATTTTACCATGGGGTCCTATGGTTACTAGTTACACAAATGATTTTAACTATACCATGAGTTTCAGTTTCAGTATTTCAAAATAGTGATCTCATTTTTTCCAAACCGGGTTGATCTTTTTTTTTTTTTGTGCAGAATATATGTAGAGAAAGAGAGAAGAAATGGGGAAACGGTCTACACGTATAGTAGGCTCAGGTAACTGTTGGCTGTTCCCATAGGGGTTAATGGAAATGCTGGCTTCAGCATAAAGACGTCATTAGAAGTAATCAGTGCCAGTGGTATAATTATAGGGGTTGTAGTAGTTCACCTGGACATTGGCCTCATAGGACTGGCTGGTTTGCATTGATTAGAGTGAAATTTCAGTAGAGCAGGAATTAAAGGGATAAGTAGAACTCTCGGCTGTGGAATCCCTCCAAACTCAGTGAAATACAGTCTCTTCATCTGGGAAGAATTCTCTGCTTTGACCATTGGCTGTGTCAGGAACTGCAGTGCTACAAGTGCAATAGGGTTATATATACTGTATATATAACGCTGTATGAGCCCTTGCAGTATTAAACGCCAGTTGTCATAAATCGCACCCAAAGTCCATTGTAAACAGTAAATTTAAGGAACTTCCTATCACCATGGGTAGTAAATGAGTGTGTAAATGTGTAAAATATGGCAACAGCACTTTAAGGATTCTGTTCGTACTTCTCTATTTCTCGTGTCCTGCATGCCCCATTGATATTAACCAGTGATGTTAACCATGTAATCCCCTACACACTGTATTGTCTTTTATTTGTGTGGCATTAAAGGGCTGTTTAGATTGTTATAATTTTTTTTATACATTTCTTTAATAAATTTATATAACTGTGTACATTAAGAAAATAAAAAAAAAATTGGTTTTTACAGGCTATGTTCACACGCTGTGAGAGACCGGCCGTTCTCTGACCGTCTCTGCCCGAATCATCCTGGCCGGTACTTAAGTACCGGCCGGGTGATCTCTCCGGCCGTAGTGTTCTGATGCGGGCGCATCAGTGCGCGCCCACTTCAGAACCTCCCACAGTACACAGTGAAGCAAGCGGCCGGAGCTGCTTGATTCATAGTGTGCACTGACAGGGTTTTCTATGGGCGCAATTCATTGAATTGCGGGTGCAGAAAACTGACATGTCAGTTATTTGCGGAGCCGCACGGGATCCTGGCCGGAGCGTATACGATGGCAACAACGGCCGTACTTTTACGTAGCGTGAACATAGCCTTACATTGAGTTGCAGCAGTATGACACAGCCCCTCGGTGGCTGCCACCAATGGCTGTGTAAGGAACTGCAGGGCTGCTCAACCCCATCGCTAATGCTGCTGCATGCAGATACTGGACTTCCCTAAATGTCTTTACTAGTGCATCTTAAAGCGATTCTGCACCCACAATCTGACCCCCCCCCCCCCCCCCCCCCAAACCGCTTGTACCTTCGGATAGCTGCTTTTAATTCAAGATCTGTCCTAGGGTAATGCAGTGATGCAATCAAAAAACAACTTTTAAACTTGTAGCCCCGTTTCAAATTGGCGTGGCCTAGATTGCCACGCCTCTCCTGATCACTGTGAACGCCCCGGGCACAATTTTTCCTATTCATCACATGTTTGAACACTGGACAGGTGCCTTAAAGATACAGGTCATGTGCAGTGTTCACACAGGTGATGAATAGGAGAAATTGTTCTTGGGGCATTCCTAATGATGAAGAGGGTGGGGAGGAAGGACGGAGAGGTGTTGCAAGCCTAGGGCATAGACATTCTTGCCCGCACCACTTTGACACAGCAATGCAAGATAAAAAGTTGTTTTTTATGACAATAACTGCATCACCTGCTGAATGGACCCCAGGACAGATCTTGGATTAAAAGCAGCTATCCAAAGATAAAAGCAGTTGGGGGGGGGGGGGGGCAGATTGTGTTGTGGGTACAGATTTGCCTTAACATGGCCATGGCACAGTGTAGCTGGGATAACTGTAAACTGCTGCTGGTTCTGCTACAGGGTACCCCGGCTACATCACTAGTGACACAGACAGCTTCCCCAGTGTAATGTCTATTCTGATGGTAACAAGTAATACATAGAAATAAGGGGAGGCTGCAGCACTAGTGACACAGACAGCTCCCCCAGCGTAATGTCTATTCTAATGGTAACATGTATTATATAGGCATCAGGGGAGGCTGCAGCACTAGTGACACAGACAGCTTCCCCAGTGTAATGTCTATTCTGATGGTAACAAGTAATACATAGAAATAAGGGGAGGCTGCAGCACTAGTGACACAGACAGCTTTTCCAGTGTAATGTCTATTCTAATGGTAATATGTACATGTATTTTTCTTTTTGTAATAGGAGGAATATCTCTTTAATGTGAGAGAAGTAAAACTATAAATAAAGTGCACAGGGGATTACATGGTTAACATCATACAGTATATCAATAAGGCATGCACGACAGAGAAAATGGAGACATCGGCAATGAATACTAAGAATGATTCATTAACCATGGGAGACTGGAACTTCCCTAAAATTCACTGTTTGTAATGGACCCAGGGGGAGATTTATGATGACCGGTGTTCAATACTCCCACAGCTTTCTGTTTCATGGAGTAAGAGGCGCCAAAGTTATTGGGAGGAATGAAATTCATAATGAAAAGTTACAAATACAGTATATGAACCATGGGTTATCCTAGCAAAGCCTATGGAAGTAACATACAGCCATTGGGGCATATTATATACTGGGCGGCTCCAGTCTGGACACTGCACATATTGCAAGGAGATGTGGCCAGTCTGTGCATGGCGGTGGGTAATGCTATGTATTCATTTTCCACACTCTTGTGCATCATACCACATATATTTTGGTTGTGGATGTTGCAGCATTTCATACATGGAGAGGGAGGCTGAGCTGTGAGCTTCATCTATTAAATTCTCTACTGGTGTCACCTTTCGCTGTAATGTTGTGGAGATCACTTTATAGCATTCTCTATACAGACAAAACAGGAAGTCTCAGCTTTTTATTAAGCCTAGTGGTTAGAATGCATACTGCAAGATTACAGGATTATTTTTAAGATCGTAAAATGGTAAATTAGAAAAAAAAAATCTTAAATATGTTTAACATAAAACCTAATATAAACAATCAGTAATTTTCTGATGACATATTGCTGTCCCTGTCAGTGTAATCAATGCTTCCAATCACTGACACTAATGAAGGATCTAGAAAATATTGAAGTTTACAAAAACAAAGTATGTAAGAAAACTGCAGAATTCAAGTAAATTCCAAAGTTGAGTAATTCAGCAGATGTTATGGGGAAGGAATCAGGAATGTTGGATTGAAGACAAGCAGCTGAAGTGGGAATGAAGCTAACCACTGTTCTTATTGTTCCCACCATCACACCCACCATCTGGGGATCTGCTAGATCGGTGCTCGCTTACAGAGGATGTTACACAGCTCGTCGATCGTGTGGCCAGGGCTGCACAATTACTAGTTTGTTTATGCTGCCCATTGCTTTAAGGTCGCCATACACCTTAGACCTTATACTGTTATATCTGCCACTTGGGTTGGGTACGGCTATCACTATAAAGGCCATATTACATGATTTTCCAGAGAAAGTGACCTGTCAGCTCCGCGCTTACTTCCTCCTCGCTTCCCCCTCGCTACCTATGCTGTTACACTAAGTGAATATCGTCTTGAATGGTCGATAATCGTTTAGTCTACTGTCAACCAAATGATGATGTTGGTGGAGATAGGGGTCGGGTGTGAGGAATCCCCCCCCCCCCCGACTCCTTTGTTCTAGGAGAGATAAAAGAAATGAAGTGTTCTTACCTCCCCCACTCCAACTCTAGTCGCTGCTCGAGTCCCCGTCCCCTCCTGGTCTGAGCGGGGACCTGGGTCGTGATGTGTGCGGTTCACTTAACTAGTTAGCGGCCATAGCGAACAGCACGCATCACGACCTGGTTTCCTCCTCAGATTAGGAAGCGGTGGAGACCAGAGCTGGAGCAGGGGAGGTAAGAACAAATTATTACTTTTACAACCCCTCCCCAATACTTGTTAAAAAAATGTATCCAGATTTCTCCTTTATCTCTTCCCTCCCCATAGAGAACACAGGATTGCTCGGCCATGCTGAACGTTCCTGTATATGGGGAGATAACTGATTGCTGAAGGATCGTTCAGCCATCAGTTACTGAATGTGTATGGCCACCTTTCATCAGCCATACATGAAGGGATGTGCGGTCGACAGCAGATTTAAAGTGAGCGATCAGCCGATGAGGAAGCATTTGCCACTATTAGGCCATGTTCACATGGCGTAGGAGACCGGCCGTTCTGTGACCCGGATGGGTCACGGAGCAGCCTGTCTCTGAAAAGATCATCTCGGCCGGTACTGCAGTACCAGCTGGATGATCTTTCATGCCGCAGAGTTCTGATGCGGGCGCATCCGTGCACACCCGCATCAGAACTCCCCACTGCACACTATGAAGCTTGCAGCCGCAGCTGCTCGCTCCATAGCGTGCACTGACAGGGTTTTCTACAACCGCTATTCAATGAATAGCGGCTGCAGAAAACTGACATGTCAGTTCTTTGTGGCGCCGTGAGGAATCCCGACCGGAGCGCATACTATGTGTATACGCTCCAGCCAGGATCCCATAGAAACCCGGCCAACGTATTTTCTTGTATTAACTACGGCCGTTGTTGCGAAAAAATACGTTGTGTGAACATAGCCTTACACTGGAAGCCCTGTGTTGCTTAGGGGCCCACAGCTCATTCTGTCCCTAGTGGAATGTTTGGTATGAGGTTACTCAGAATTTCATGTTCGTTCCTTACAAGGAGCAAGCAGAGGCCTGTATTTTGGGAAATAGTGAAATGCAGATGTAACATAGTCCAGCTATGTAGATGTGATGTAATGTTATAGCCATGCTGCACTGTTTTCACTAAGAGCAATAGTCTTCGCTGTAGAGAAGAGCTATCAGTTGTTAGGGTGATCTATGGAAGTCGAGTCTTTTGTTCTTCTTGTATAATAACTAAAGCTTTTCTAGTTTCCAGGGACGTTATACAGTAGCTCCACATCAAAGACAGAGTTCTATAGGCCCGCGCCACACAGCGTCTCATTTACAAGAATCAAGGACCGCAAAACTTTTTAAAGAAAAGTATTTGATGTTTTTTAGTGGTTTCTAATTCTAAGAGATTTTTCTCAAGTTCTTAATAGTGTGTTTTACCACTGGTAGTGAAAAGAGTAGTAGCTATATGGGGTGCCCTGAGGTGCAGGGAGCCCAAGGCCCATCTGCTATATGCAGCATGTGGTAGGTGAGGGCTATTTGCATTAATGGGAATGTGTCATTAGAAAATAACCTAATGTTTAAATCAATTTTGTATGTGAAACAAGTTTTCTAAGACTTCTTGGTGACTTTTTTTTTTAATTTTTCATTTTACCATATGTATTTTGAAACAATTCAGAAATATAGCATTTTTCAAATCTCATCACTAGGCCGAAAACTACATAGATTCTTCTTGTGTCCTAAATGAAGCTCACATCTGAGGATCTCCCTCGTTCAGAATTACCACTTCAAAGGTCACAGAGCATGCCCAGTATCATTTTCCATTAATTTTATATGGCCATGGCATATGTCCTGTTTATGGACTATGTTCATGGGTCTTACCACAAGGGCCTTTTTACCTGGCCTGATATTCACTGGAAACAAGCACCAATCCGTGGGACTGACGCTAGTTTGCAGTTACATCAGATACTGGAGTAATTGTAGTAAAAGATGTTTTGCTGTACAGTGTATATACCAGACAGACTTTCAAGGGGGGGAGGGTGGGTTTGACTGTAGGTAGACTATGTGGCCCCAAGAAGTTGCTGGGTTCACGCATGCTGTATTGGTCAGTATTTTTTTAGCCTAAACCAGGTCCGAATTATAGGAAAAAAAATCTTTCCATTGTAGTTTTTCTGTGTTGGCTCCACTCCTGGTTTTAGATTTCACTGACTTTGTAATGAATACACTGTAGGAAACTTAACACTAGAATTCGTAAACTAACCATTTGTCTGTGCCAACGTCATCCTAGTGCAAACAGCAGATCACCAGCACCGTGTATTTTTGGGCCCCATTACACAGAACTAAATGAGGCAGAATAAAGGGAAGGGCTGCACGGTCAATGAGCCATGTCATGGGCTTTGTAACTGAGCGCCTACCTAGCTGCTTGGGCCCTGTAATATGGCATTTAGTCTATGCAGTCAACATTGACATTAACTATGGATTGACTCCCACGACAAGAATTGACAATAGCATGTAAAGAGTTAACATGGCCAGCGGCAGAGACTGTTCTGTGACGCATATTAGTGAGGGCTTAAGTGGTTAATTGGATTATCTGTGGCAGATTTGATCTTTGACATTGTACACTGGGTGTTGTCCTGTGTCTTATCCTCCCAGAGGGGGCAGCTGAACTATGGTAGTTTATTATTGTGCATATTCTTTTGTTATTAAAGTGTTCAGCTGGATTTTTTTTTCCATGTACACTTCTTTATTAAAGTTATATAATTCTGCGATAAAACATTATTACCTGTTCTCGATCCCCTGAATTTAGTTTTATGGCATGTGTTTTCTTTCTCGCCTTCTACAACCCATAATTTTATGTATATATATATAGTGGTCTACTCGGCCTGTAGATGTTATTTGTCGTGACGCCAGTGCTAGTCCAGCACACAGGTGTAATGTTGGTACCTGTTTTGTATATTGCCGGTTTATATCCCCAAATGGTAGGTAACCTTCCGGGTTTGTTGCGGGTCCCGTGGGCTCTTGTCACAGCAAACTGGAGTGGCAACTGACCCCCTGGGATGTCTGTACCGCCACCCACAGAGAAGGGGAAAAATAACCCAAGGTGTGCAGTGGTGTGTATAGGTGCAGGTGCGAACAGAGGTAAACAGAGTCCAGTGCGTTTCATATAAAAATATAACGGTTTACTGTAGAACTTTGGCAAGATAATAGTACACGCTTTGCAGACAGTAATAATCTTGACACAGACTTGAGTGTTGACTTAGTGCTTTGAAGTGGGTGCTTGAAAAGAGTAGAAGCTTAAGTAGAAGTAGTAGTAGTAGTCAGGGCCGGCTCCAGCTTTTTGTGGGCCCTTGGGCGACAGAGCCTCGGCGGGCCCCTTTGAGGAGCAAATCATGGAGAGACAGGCGAGGAAAGATTTGCAGCAGAAGAAACATGCGGCTGCTGCATATCTTTCTCCTCCTGTATCTCCTGATCTCTGCAGTAGTCAGGACTCTAGAGGAGTCAGACCCAGTCACAGGATTATATATATATATCATGCTGGTGCTGCTAGTTCTCTAGTATACAGCTCCTTCTGTGTGTGTGTGTGTGTGTATACATACACACACACAGAGCAGGAGCTGTATACTAGAGAACTAGCAGCACCAGCATTATATATATATATATATATATATATATATATATATATTTATTTATAATATGAACATGGTGAGACCTCTAGTTCTCCTATATTCAGGCCCTGCAATGATATACAGTGTGTGTATATATATATATATATATATATATATATATATATATATATATATATATATATATACACACACACACACACTGTATATCACTGCAGGGCCTGAATATAGGAGAACTAGAGGTCTCACCATGTTCATATGATAGATAGGAGATAGGGAAATAGATAGATAGATAGATAGATAGATAGATAGGAGATAGGGAAATAGATAGATAGATAGGAGATAGATAGATAGATAGATAGATAGGAGATAGATAGATAGATAGATAGATAGATAGATAGATAGATAGATAGATAGATAGGAGATAGATAGATAGATTGATTGATAGGAGATAGATTGATAGATAGATAGATAGATAGATAGATAGATAGATAGATAGATAGATAGATAGATACAGATATCTAGTTGTTTTCTGTATAGAGGTCCTGCTGTAATATATATATATATATATATATCTATTACAGCAGGACCTCTATACACAAAACAAGTAGAAGAACCAGCACATACAGGACACTTAGTTTGCAGAGCCTACCTGCTGCCCTCTATCAGGTCATGTGTCCGATCACATGACCCGTGACATCATCAAAGGTCCTTCAGACTCAAAGGTCCTCTTTCCTACTCGGCTGTAGGGAAGATTTGTGATGGAAGACAGGTGCTCGGGGGCCCCAGTATGGATCGGCGGGCCCCTAACTGTCGCATGCGGCCTCTAGGGGCCCAGTCCCCTTTGTTACTACACTTTTTTTTCTTTTTTACTAACAAAAAAAATGTAGTAACAAACGGGAGTGGGCCCCTAGAGGAGCTGGGGGCCCCGGCATTTGCCCTACTTAGCCGGGTGCTGACGCCGGCCCTGGTAGTAGTAGTAGTGCTTTGTAGAGGTAGAGAGAAGAGGAGTTTGCCAGAAGAGCCCTTGTCCAATGTAGATCCTGTACTCTGCTGGAACAATAGTGGAGATATACTGTATAAGTAGTGAATTGATACTCATACTCACATTTAGACAAAGTCAGACTGCCTTCTGCCCTGTGATATCGTAAAACCTGTCCCAGGTGGGTAGTACAAGCCCCAGTCATCGGTTATCTGCGTGTAGCGAGGTGCCTGAGATTTCCCATTCAGCCTGCACTGCGCAGTAGGATAAGTAGACTTTTTCAATAAGATAGCAATGTCCAACTGGGGTCAGCTCCTATTGTTTCAGGAGGCTGTCCTGAGGAGATCCTGTCGTGAGCTAGGGTATTCCTTGGTGGCTGCTCTCCCCTACTGTTGCTTAGCACTGAATCACATAGGTCGTGGTTGCTTTAAAGAAATCCTTTGATGCATCTGTCTTCGGGTCCCTGTCAGGGGTCCTGGCATAAGTCAGGCCTTGGCTTAACTTCTGAGGCTTCCTCTTGCCAACATTAGTTACTAGGTGGGGGCCCATTCAGATTGTCAGCAGAACCTGGTCCATCTAGTCCGCCCTTAATTATTTTCTTTTTTATCATCCTAGGATAGACATGTTTAGCCCAGGCAGGTTTACATTCACTTACTACAGACTAAAAGTTAGCAGATGGTTCATAAATCATTAAAGCTGTCAGTAACCTTTGCATAACCTGTAGATTCTAGCCCTCTTATCATTTGCATTATATCAGTAATTAAGAAGACAGTTGTTTCCATCTGCTGCACACCTTATACATTCACCTGCCATCACAACGGCTGTACACACCTGCCATTTTATGGTGATTTTTTTTATTGTCCTTATTACTGTCTCTATTATAAAATAATCCTGAAATCTTGTAGTTTTCTTTCTGCAGTTTCTAAAGTGAATTAAAGTGGACCTGTCACCCCCCGTGCCGGGGTGACAGGCTCCCGACCCCCAGTTAGAGCCCCCTATACTCACCTAATCCCGCCGGGTCCCGCTTCTGGATCCGGTCGGTTGACGGAGATCTCAGCCGCTGCAGCCTGGCGCGCGCTCCACAGATGAGTCCAACGCTCATAGAGAATGACGGAGCGTCGGACTCTACTGTCATTCTCTATGGGTGTTGGACTCATCTCTCAGAACGCGCGCCGGGCTGCAGCGGCTGAGATCTCCGTCACCTGACCGGATCCAGAAGCGGGACTTGGCGGGATTAGGTGAGTATAGGGGGCTCTAACTGGGGATCGGGAGCCTGTCACCTCGGCACGGGGGGTGACAGGTTCCCTTTAAACACCTTTGATGCCAGAAGTAGCAGCTAAAGAATAGGACGGCCTAATCACTGAATGCACCTTATCAAATAACTTCGGGCGTAAGTTCGCGGTCCGTACGTGGCCGGCCGCAAGTAGCGTAAATCTCCGGCCGGAGTTTACCGCGTATATGTCCGGCCACGAAAATATGCGGCCGGACATATACGCAGTGTGAACATAGCCTAAAGGGGACCTAAGAAATAAACCCTGAGCCCTCAGTTCTGCTGACAATGACAGGAGGCTGCTGTAAGGAACAGAATTTTGTGTTTGTTCACTTTTACATAAAATTTGTGAAGCCGCTTCTTGTGGGAAAGACCTTGTGCGTGATCTTATCGTCTGTGACATTTACAGGGTATTTCCCCAAGAAGAAAATAAGCAGAAATCTGTTACGCACCATTTTAGGTAACTCTGAGTCAACAGGGGGGCGATCCCGGTTCTCATCTATTTGTCAGAGCAGGAGCGTCTGTTTCCTCACAATATACCTGTACATTTAGGTGGAAACCTATAGCGGGGGAAGTTCTCATTTGCACCATTTTACTTCACTTTTTGAGCCGTTGAGCAACGTAGGAAAAATGCAAATGTAGGAAAATTACAACATCAACAAAGCCGGGTAAAGAGAAGCGTATGTTGGGTGTCAGGGCGTCTGCGGCTCCATACACGACTCAAAGTCCTTTTGTCATAACCAACTGGTTGTAAATAAAAAAGATCTGAGATCTTACCCCCCCTTCATAATTTTTAGTGTGTAGTGCCACTGCCTCCCTTTTTTTATGCCATTTTACATTAATAAAGATGAACTTTTGTTGTACTTGTTTAACCTCCAATTATGTACTTTTTGTTTTTAAAAAGCATCAATAATTAAAGGGAATCTGTCAGCTACGATTGTTACCTTTCATATATCTGTCTGTACTTCCAGAATGGAGGAAAAGGTTTTTGTTCTCTGGTGCGAAGAGTCAGAGAAATGCTGCAAGCTGGAATACCTCCTCGCTCCCCCTCCCATACCTGATTCCACTTGATTGACAGCCAACTGGAAGCTGAATCCCAAGCAGGGTCGGGGATGGAAGCGAGGTGTTACAGTCCTCAGCAGTTCAGGAGGTTGAGAACATCTCTTTGACTCTGCACTAGAGAATAGAAGCAGTTTTCTGCATTCTGGAAGCACAGACTGATGTATCAAAGATACTTTGTGTCTCCTTGTCCTAACAGCTATCGATGTGTCTGTAGAATTTAGGAACATATTGAATTTCAGCTGATGGAACGTACTATTGAGTTATAAAACTTTGCTGAACTGCTCATTTTAGGCTTAGGAGTCCGATGGGCCGTCTGAATAAGTGATCATAGGGATAGGCTGTTAAGCATTGAGTAAGGCCGCCCACTTGACTCCTATGCACAGAAGGAGCAGAGATTTCATGCTATGTTGAATCCTTTTCCTGCTCTACAACATGATGCTAGTAAACTGGGCAGCATCTTCATGTGCAATGTCCCAGAGCAGTGTCCACTGCTATTGTAGCAGCACGTATAGGTCGGTATTGTGTGTTGTAGACTCTGGAAAAGAATTCTGTCGACCGCTGCTACCACCACCAGATGCATGGCTCAACGTCAAAAGTATGTAAGGGTTAACTGAATGCTCTATTGATTATATGAGTCATGCCAATGTTCCTGCACTACACTTTAACCAATCCCTGAGCCAGCTACCTCAGAGGTTACTGTCCTATCACAGAGGGTTATTATGTGTCTCTTGCCCAATCAGATTCCTCCTCCTGTAGGCCTAAGTTATATACTGGGGAGTAGTGTGTAATGTTGGTTTTTGTTGGTGAAAGTGAGTCTGTGTATGAGAAGCAACACTTTAAAGAGCCCGCTGAGAGTATTCTTCCTGGGCCTGGCCAGGTGGCCAAGGCCCATGTTCGGGACTACTATCTTTCTTCTATACCCTGATCCCCTAGCCATGTCTGTATAGAGCACCTTGAGTAAGGGGCTGTGACACTCTGGGACTAAATCCTGTCCACTCTGGGCTGTTGTCTTCTTCGTTGTTGTCTACCTTTGTCGTTACCACAAGTAACTGAGGTGCTGTAAGAGTCAGTAGTGTAGTTCAGTGCAAAGGCTGAGTCTCTACTGCACACCTTCTAGGATTCCTAAGGGGTACCTCCGACAGCTAGCTCTCCCATAAGGTGTCCTGTAATCCTTGATTGTGTGTCACGCCATGCCCACATGGTAGCTTAGGTGGATGTTCATTCCCATGGATACAGGACTTTCTCTTATGGCCCCAGATGAGCAACACAATTGTCTGGATAGGATCCCACATTCATGTCTACCAGCTCTTCTGTACCAGCTGTGTGTTGTATATCAGAGAAAAGCACAAAAGTCTATTTTATTGCTAAGAACGTTTTATTGCACCACGAGTTCTTAAGTAAAGACTTTAACTGTTTAAAAGTTTGGAGTCTGTATTTAATAGCGTGCAATTACCACAACAACTCATCATCATCACTACGACTACAACTCCTAATGATTGGCATTGCCGAGTCAGTGTAGCCAGGCGTGGGCATAGCTTATACCACTCCTGGCCACCGTGACAAGTGCCCCAGTGGGGCTCCTACAGCTGTCCCGCTGCAAACGTAACACCCCCTGGGTCGCTGCGCCCGCTCTCTCCACATGATGATGGGTTCCCTATAAATAGCACTTCTTGGGATAGAACAGAAGATGATTGTGTGGAAGCCAGATTATTTTCTATTTTTCATCAGAAATTTCCTGGAGGTTCTTTGGCTCTTACAGGACTGATCTCTGTGTAGACAAAGACCTTCTTCTGTTTAGTCGGTCCCAGTCACGCAACTGGGGAGGGTTGGGGGTCCAAGCCTTATAACTGTATAGAGAGAACATAGTTTAAGCGACAGAATTTGTTGGCTTGTTAAGCATAGTGGTGCCACAGCTGATCAAACCCAGATGATGTAGGCTGGACCAGTACTAAAGCCCCTATTCCATGGGCCACCGCTATTCCAGACTGCAGCGAGTGGGTCGGTCCTGGGGGGGGGGGGGGTAGCGCAGGGAGGTGCTAGATTGTCCGGGCAGCCCATAGTATATAGCTGTGGTCTGCTGCCGCTGCTCCAATTCCAAGGAGCAACAGCAGCAGATCGTTGCTGCTCGAGTCGTTTGTCTTTCAACATGTTTCAAAGACAAACAACGCAACGATTGTTGCCTTCTATTCCACTGGACGATTATCGGCCGTAACGGCTGATATCAGCTGAAAACGGACGATAATCGCTCCGTGGAATAGGGCCTTAAGAGTGCAGCACAATAGGTTTCATAGGTGATAATTGCCCCCAGGGCACACCCTGATATAGTGTTAGTGGCTGAAAAAAAAAAACTCATTCTCTTTACTACAGAATGTAATTTTACAACATTAAGACACAATTTTGGATGATCACTATACCAACAAGTGACTGTAAATGGTTGGAGTGACGGAGTGCCCTGCCCTTCATAATATGAGAGGGATCTCTCACGGTCTTCAGCACTTCTAATTATATCTCTACTTACAGATGGTGACGTGCTGCAATTCCCATGGGACGGGTGCAGTTCCTATGGATATGTTGCAAATTACACCTCTAGACTGGTGTCACGTACATCTTGTTTACATCCTTGCACCTTTTTCTTTTTCCGTATCTATCGTGGATGCATGTTTGATAATCCCTGATGTTCCCAGGGAGGAAACCCATTGGAATTATAAATCATCAATATGTTTTATCACTTTTGGGTTTTTTTGGTGCTGTGTTTGATCATTTTTAAAGGCTCTGTGTTGTTAGGAAGGGTGAGTTAGGGACAGTAGGGGTAGATGGGGGACCCATTAACATTGGCATCAAGTGGCTCTTTTATTTTTTGTTGTACAAGGCTAATACTTTTATATTGTTTGCAATACAGGTCATAGAACTATTGCGATAAGGGCCAGTTCACATGGAGTAAAAATCGGTGGCATTCCGCCGCGGAATCCCGCATTCTTCAGTGTGACATTGTTTCTCCATGGGAGGGCTCATTCGTTTAGTGCACAGCTGCGGAGAGCGGGAACACGTTAGCCCTCCCATAGAGAAACAGTTCTACACGGAAGCAGGCGGGATTCTGCGGCAAAGAGTTACGCCACGGAATTCCGCCAAATATACTCTGTGTGAACTAGCGCTCAAGTGGAAAGGATGAGCTGGAATCAGAAAGCCAGGGCCCAGCTGGACCACAGCAGAAATCAACTTTTTTTGAAGTACAGTCTTGAACAAGTCTTGAACAAGTACATTCTTTTGCGAGAGGTGTAACATACTAGCAACATCCGTGGTGGGACACCACGTATATCCCTATCTACATTTGGCATAGGATTGTATTTTAGACTGTCTCTTCTCTGCGTGTTGCCCCATGTGTGGCGTTTGGTGTATTCTAGGTGGAATTTTAATTACTACTAATAAAAGGTACCCTTTCTCTTTTTAATTTCTGCTGTCATACCTATATTTTACTTTTTTGGGGCGAAGTTGGAAATCCCCTCTAACAATATGAAAAATAGAACCAGTGTTTTTTTCAATGACTTCTTAAAGTTAAAAGTCTTGTGTTTGAGGAACTGTCAGTCATACAAGTGCAGAAAACAGAATAATCCGTAGCACTCTTTTATCATGCAAAAGTGTTCAAAGTTTATTTACAGCGTGCAAGGACAAGGCCAGGTAAGTACACAACATTTGTCATTAATAAGGAGCTTGTATAAGGCGACTGATAGAAGTTTCAACCCTGCCAGGGTCTTTTTCAACATTGCTGTGAAGAAAGAATATACATATAAGTACCTGGTATGAGGGAGATATATACAGATATATACATATACAGATAAATCCAATATATGAAGAAAAAGATGCGGGGGCACTCACCGTTGTGATGCGTTGTCTTTATTTCAAGTGCAGGTTAAAATACAGCAGGTACATCTGTTGGGTGCTAGGATGCCAAGCACTATTCACACGAGCTATGACAGCCGTTTCACGCGCATGCGCGCTTCATCAGATCAGGAGTGTCTAGTTTTCTCGGGGAGCACCCCGAATGCTATATTATTGCCCTGCAAACGTACTAGTCTGCCTTTAAGTACGAACCATGCCTAGTGAGTAGTGCCGGTACTACGCCTCTACTATAAGGTTCTTTACATATACAGATATATACAACGATTATATACAGAAGAAACCTAGTCATGGTAAATAGTGTGTAAGTGAACTGATGTTGGGTGGATGGAATCATGTAGTATGAAAGCATGAGATAGTGTTCTCATAGTATTGCCACGGGTGACTAGTATAGGAGTGGATGGAAAGGAGCGACATAACTTCTCTATTAAATACAACATGATAGTGGCAGACTGTACAGTACATAAAATAAAGTAAAATAAAACACATATGACCTATATTGCAGAGCATATGACATGTAGAAGGGCATGGAAAGAAAGAACAGCATACATATGAAAAGAGGTGGGGGTGGGGTTGGAAGAAGGTTCATGGTAAGGCTGGGTATAGAGGCAGGTGATGGGGGTCAATAGGAAGTATGTAATGAAATGAGGAAATAGAACGGGATGGAGCGAGAGGGGGAAAGGAAAGTGGGGTATGGTCGGGGTCTTACCGTTTAGGAAATGAGTACAGGAGCGCTCCCGGCGCTATCCTGATGCGTGGCAAGCGCTGTGTGTCTGTTGTGGTGCGGAGCGCGGCTATAAGACGCCGGAGACCGGAAGTGCCACGCGTCACTTCCGGTGTGCGGTCTATGCGTTCCACAGTGTGGAACGCATCGGGATTCTACGCATGCGCACTGTGCGGAGGTCCCGTTCTATATGTAATGTGGAATAGAAGCTAGGATAAAGTGTGTAGACTATAGTATAATGCGTTTGCAGATGGAATGAAACTGAAAGGGTTATCGCATGGTGGTCAGACAACCAAAGGGGGGAAAAAAGGAAAAAATAAGGAGTAAAGTCAATATGTGCCAGTATGTCAGTATATGATGTAGGTGAAATGTTGAGAGAGGTGTAGAGAAGGTAGTTATGGTCATGGAACTGGTAGTATCAGAGGAGAAAACAAGGGAGGAAAGCAAGGGGAGGGGGCGGAAAGGGGGGGAAAAAAGGAGGAGCAGGAAGAGGGGGGGAGGGGGAAGAGGAAGGGGGGGGGAGAGGGAGGGGGGGAAGGGGAAGGAAGAAGAGGGGACACAGGGGGAGGTGGGGGGGCATACTACCTCATGGGCTCTGGGGGCGGAGCTAGTTGACCTAGGAGGTAAAGCAACAAAAGGTCAGTACATTGAAGTTCATATAGGATACATCAGAATAAATCTGAACAATCTAAATAGTACATCATCAAAATAGAATATCATATTCACGGTTCAATCCGTTTGGTGCAAGAGTCTGTAGTGTATGAATCCAAAAGGATTCCCTTTTCCTGAGCAGCAGGTTGATGTTGCCACCCCTTCTTGGGTGGTTCACTTGTTCCAGTATTTGGAAATGTTCCGGGATGGGAAGCCATGTTTTCTTACAGCGTATTGTGGATTTTTGGCTGCTCATCCTGTCTTTGACCCTCTGTGAAGTCTCGCCTATGTAGGCGAGTCCACATGGGCATTTGATCATGTATACCACATTGCGACTGTTGCATGTGAAGTGGCCATTCATTTTGTAGAGTTTACCGGTTAAGGGATGTGAAAATTGGTCTCCTTTTATGCCGTTAGAACGGCTCCTACAGCCCAAACATGGGAATGTGCCATTGAGTCTTGGGTTAAGAAGGGTTTGTCGGGGATCTCTTTTAAAGCTCCCCATGTCGGCCCTGATGAGTGAATTGTGGATATTGGGGGGCCTTTGAGGCACTTCATGATTGGTTCCGCAAATTCTTTAATGTGTGGGTATGACTTCTGTAGGATGGGCCAGTGTTTTCTCACACTTGTTGGATTTTGGGAATTACAGGGTGGTAGGTGTGTACGAAGGGAATGCGGGTAGCTTTGGATTGTTTAGGGATGGGGGGACTATTCGTTATGGATAGGGTTTTCTCTCTGTCCAGTAGTGGTTTGGGGTATCCCCTGTCTCGAAACTTAGTTGCCATTTTTTCTATGCGCTCTGGTAGCAGTGTGGTGTCGGACACTATCCTGGACACTCTTTTGAACTGGGATCGGGGTAGTGATAGTTTGGAGGCTTTGGGATGGCACAGGACATTTTCTGCAAAACCTCAAAACCCTCCAACAGATTCCACCCTCCAGTCTCTTCGTGACGCTAGACGTAAATAGCCTCTACACATCAATACATCACAATAAGGGCATACAAGCAGTCAAAACTCTACTGACTACCACTGACTTATCCAGCCAGACAATCGACTTTTGCATAGAACTACTACACATAGTCCTCCACAAGAATTTCTTCCTCTTTGGCGACACCTACTACATGCAGCGATGCGGGACAGCTATGCGCTGTAAATAAACTTTGAACACTTTTGCATGATAAAAGAGTGCTACGGATTATTCTATTTTCTTCTATTTGGGTGAATACCCGTCCGCAAAGAGCACCTACAATCCAAACCCGCAGTGCACCCCTTTCTCTTATAGTCATACAAGTGCACACACCGCACTATGGACAAACTCATGGAAAGCCATGTCATCTATAAGTATCTGGGAGTCAAGAGCGATAAGAAAAGAGAGAACATAGATCCTTCATACAGATGTTCAGCACCAAGTTCAAGTTCTTCAGCCAACTAGACACATTACATTTCAGTCATTTTTGCCCCTTGAAATATCTTCTTCTTTTGTATCGCTGGTCCTCATATAGTCACCGCTTCTTAGAAAAATCCCATATACGCTGCTACTACTTCTACTGCGGCCGGAGGTGTCGACACGTGGTTTGTGGGTTTTTTAATATTAAAAGTAACGCTTTGTATAACAGGACGTACAATGTACATATGATTACAGTCGAAAGCTGTTGTGGTGTCTGCCAGGTACAGGGGTGGATGGTGGGGGAGGCTGAATAAGCCCCTGTGCTGGGTGCAGCTACAAGACCTCTACACACCACAAACAGATCCATTATATGCCCTTAATGTATAATAAAAGAAAAAGTGTATAATAAAGCTGGCGATCTTTACATGCACATTGAATTGTTTGCTTTATTTAACACCTCATATACTGTATCCTTTTGGGTAGCAGCAGATGTGGCCATTATTACAGCTCCGATAAGAGTTATTATCGGGGTACCCATTTCACCAAACTTTCTGATAACACCTCATTTCAACTAATAAATAAGGAACATTGTTCTACTACACTTCTGTGCAGGGGCGGACACAGACTGCAGAGGGCCCCTGTGCACAAAATGTGTTTGGGCCCCATAACCTATTAGTTTCTTCACCTTTCCGCCTTAAAGGTGCACACATATGTCAGCCCGGGTTTCCGGTATGTGTCCTGGTTTCTCAGGAGGGCCCTACAGCACAGGTGCCAGGGCCCACTAAAGCACTGTACTGCAGTCTGTGCAGGCCCCAGTGTGGGACTGGGGTACCTGTGGCCCACCAATAGAACTAATCATGGGGGGCACCCAAATAAAGAACCCATCAGAAGTGACATGCTGACCTGGTCCCATCCTGTACTGATGTATCTGTGACCACAACTCCCAGAATAACAATAACTACAACTCTCAGAATGCCTTACAGTTGTAGTTTCCGAGGGAACAAACCCTTGAGTTGTCTGCTCATTTGTAGATCAAATCCCAGCACATCCTGAGGGCTGCAGACTGCTGTAAATGCTGGGAGTTGTAGTGTTTGCAGCTGTTGTACTTGGAGGGTCCTGGGTGCATTGTACACTGGATGCTGTGTGGGGGATCAGAATATATAGCTCAGAGTGTGGAAGTGACCCCTGAACAGCGCTAATAGCGGATAGAACAAAGGGGCCCTTAATCACTGGTGGGCCACAGGTGGGATACATGTACTGTATGTGGCTGCACAGGTGGGCTACATGTACTGTATGTGGCTGCACAGGTGGGATACATGTACTGTATGTGGGTGCTTAGGGGGGATACATGTACTGTATGTGGCTGCACAGGGGGGAGACATTTACTGTATGTGGCTGCACAGGTGGGGTACATGTACTGTATGTGGCTGCACAGGTGGGATTCATGTACTGTATGTGGCTGCACAGGGGGGAGACATGTACTGTATGTGGCTGTACAGGTGGGGTACATGTACTGTATGTGGCTGCACAGGTGGGATACATGTACTGTATGTGGCTGCACAGGGGGGAGATATGTACTGTATGTGGCTGCACAGGTGGGAGACATGTACTGTGTGTGGCTGCTTAGGGGGGATGCATGTACTGTATGTGGCTGCACAGGTGGGATACCTGTACTGTATGTGGCTGTACAGGTGGGGTACATGTACTGTATGTGGCTGTACAGGTGGGGTACATGTACTGTATGTGGCTGCACAGGTGGGATACCTGTACTGTATGTGGCTGAAAGAGAAAAACAACCATGCTGCAGGGGGGAGGGGGGCACAGTTATTGGCAAAAAAAGACATAAACTTACACTAAAATTTACAGCATCAGAGAGGGGGGTGGGGCGGGGGGCTCTTTCTCTTACACAGTCCACCCTCTATCCTACAGCTTCCAACAGCCTGACAGACACACTGACAATAATCCATTACTGTTTCTCTTCACAGTCCTGTGCCTGGCAGCCATAACCCTGCAGGATCCCTTCAGCCCCTGTCACCACATGCTCTCTCCTCCTCACACAAGGTATGCCGGACAGTGGAGTACAGGAGGGGGAGGGGCTGTCAGCAGCGTGCAGGAAGAGAGAGAAGAACCAGCCCCAGCCGGGCACAGCCTCCAGTCACTAAGTGGGCCCCACAGGAGCAGGGGGCCTGCACTTTCCAGGTGCTGATACCGCCTGGGGGGCCCACTACAGACATGTGCCATGCTGAGCTGAAACTTTAGAGTCTGAGCCTGGTGGGCCCCTCTATTGGCCTGGGCACCCGTGCAGCTGAACAAGCTGCACAAGTGATAAGCCTGCCTCTGCTTCTGTGGTCATTTTTTCTTTTTAACTTTCCTTCTGCTGCAAACTGTCTGCACATACTGTAACAGATGTTCTGCTCCTGCTTTACACTGTAGCTGGGATTTCAGCCTCCTACTATACCTTCTTAAATATAGCCCATTCACTACACCCAAACAGAATTGGCTTAAATCTCAGCTACAGTGAACAGCAGAAACAGGAAGTCAATTACTGGATGTAGACTAGACAGGAAGAGAGCCAATGAAGACAAAAGAGAAGAGAGGAAAGCATGAAAGAACACAGAAAGGTAGTAAAATAACTTTATTTACCAATATATATTTACAAGACAGGTTTCATCATCGGAAAAACCCTTCATGCTAAAATTTTCTGCATGAAGTTGAGTGGGAGGGTAAGTGCTCTATAGGACTGCTTTAATTGGAGCTTCACAGGAAAGGTGGTCATAGAGTGGTAGGTGTAGGTCCAAGATCTTCAGCCAGCAATGACCATCTCAAGAAGATCTTTCTACATTAGCAAACTAAATTTCTTATTATAACCCTCCCCCCCCCCTTCCTCCCGGAGGTAATTGCGTGCCGAGCCAATGTCCTATATTAGTCATAGCGGAGCTGTGGACAGGCTTATATATTCTAAGAAATAGCGTATCGCTTGTTCCTCCAGTAGAGGTGGTCCACTTTCTGACCACTTCTTCTGCTTCAGGAACAGGCTATATCTTATTTTGGTAAAGCCACAGCAGACTGAAATGTAGACATGTCGGCAGGAACTGGTCACAAGATCTGAAGAGAACTTCATCTAGCAGCCGCTCACATGATCTCCAGGCGACTACTTTCACGGCTCCGATCTACCCGCGTGGTGTTGGTGGTTACCTAGTTATGTAATAGCTGTGCTTCACACATTACAGAGCGTGTCAGTAGAACACAGATGTAAATTTCCTAATAAGTGTACAGTTCTATCAATTCTACCACTTCAAGATCTCAGTAGTGGATGGAGACTCGGTTGTCTCCATCCACTACTGTAAGGCATGTTACAGGGTATCAGAGCTTATTCACATTAAGTTATATCTCAACTTAGGGACATTAGCTCTGAGACATGTGATGCCTATTGAAATCAAAGTGCTATGTGTAATACCTGAACGAGCTTAATCCACCAGCTAGAGCTGAACATATGGCTAGTAGAACCTATCGAGACCTTAATCTTAACAGATCGCCAAGCTAACTGATTTACTTCACATGGCCATAAAGTTCAATGATAAAATTATGGCTGCCTACAGCAGCCACTAGGGGGAGCCTATAATCTACATTTTATAGGCAGAGTTGTTGAGATTCAATGTTAATGGCCAATCCTAGGGGTAAACCGTCATCTATGAAAACCTGGATAAAACCTTCAAAGGGAACCAGTCACATCCCTTAAAGAGAATCTTTCACCATGATAATGCTACCTAAGCTATCAGCATCATGTTATAGAGCAGAAAGAGATGAGCAGATTAATATATATATATATCTTTAAGAGATATGGATGGAGTAGTGGATGGAGACTCGGTTGTCTCCATCCACTACTGTAAGGCATGTTACAGGGTATCAGAGCTTATTCACATTAAGTTATATCTCAACTTAGGGACATTAGCTCTGAGACATGTGATGCCTATTGAAATCAAAGTGCTATGTGTAATAACTGAACGAGCTTAATCCACCAGCTAGAGCTGAACATATGGCTAGTAGAACCTATCGAGACCTTAATCTTAACAGATCGCCAAGCTAACTGATTTACTTCACATGGCCATAAAGTTCAATGATAAAATTATGGCTGCCTACAGCAGCCACTAGGGGGAGCCTATAATCTACATTTTATAGGCAGAGTTGTTGAGATTCAATGTTAATGGCCAATCCTAGGGGTAAACCGTCATCTATGAAAACCTGGATAAAACCTTCAAAGGGAACCAGTCACATCCCTTAAAGAGAATCTTTCACCATGATAATGCTACCTAAGCTATCAGCATCATGTTATAGAGCAGAAAGAGATGAGCAGATTAATATATATATCTTTAAGAGAAATGTTTCAATACAACTTGTAATTTATTGATTGAAATCTCTGATGTTTTCCAAGAGTCCAGTCTATTGAGTGACTCTGCCCACTGGACTCTTTAACATAGAATGAGCAGGGATTTCAATGAACACGTTAAAAGTTATATTGACCCTTTTCCTACAAAGATATATATCAATCTGCTCAGCTCTTCCTGCTCTATAACATGATGGGGATAGATTAGATAGCATTGTCTTGGTGACAGGTTCCCTTTAAGGTGTGTAAACCCCCCTACTACACCGGTTGTCTTATAACTGCTGGGCATGGCTCTCTGGTAAGTAGACATGGGGGAAGAGCCCTCCCATGTGGGTGTGTGAGTGGATGGAAGCAAGATGGTGGCAGTGTGGCTACATGCGGCTGTGGCTCCGCCCCCATGCCTACTCAGCTACAAGATATGTTGGGGGGTCACACACTATGAGGGACGTGACCGGGTCCCTTTAAGTGAGTTCTAGAAAACAATTGTATATTAGAAAGTTCTGCAGAATGTCTTATATTTATAATATGGGGAAGTGCGGATGCTGCAAGTAGTTTATTAAGGGAAGATGAAACAAACAATGCAAATGGCTTTTTAAAATATTTCTACTGAATCACCATGGAGGATCTGCTATGTTTATGCAGCACAGTTCCAGGGGGGTAATGTAATATATAATGCCGGTGTTGGAGGAAGAAGGAATTCCTTATCTACATGTCGTGATAACTGCTAAAGAGACCTTATTATCAATGGATCTTATAAGGTAGCTTACTAGTGTGAGGTCAGAAGCCTAAATGTCAGCTTCCTGGAACATTTCCTCTTTACAGATGTCATCAAACCATAAAAAAGATGATGGTTTTGCTTATATATATATATATATATATATATATATATATATATATATATATATACATATAGTAATTTAAGACTTTATAAGTACCTTGCACTGCAGGAGAAACTAACTAGGCACAGGCTAAATGGCGCCGTCATTTCAAACAACTTCCATCCATGTGATCGCCTATCTGATCGGCTTCTTACTTCTTACTCTACAAAAAAACAGCTCTAAAGTCTTGGTCACAAAGGCGCGTTTTTTTTGCCTTCAATCTAGTGTTTATTGCCTATTCTCAAACTTGGTCTGTCTCTAGTAACAGACATAGCAAGCAGTATTACAGGAAGTGGGGGAGGGGCTTAGCATGTGCTTTGTGCAGAACTGAAGAGAGGCAGAGAGACTGTGTACCTGCAAGCTGTGTCTATTCCTCTCCCCCGAATGTACATCAAGGCTTCATCTCAGCAGACTCTCAAGGGCTCAATAACAGCAGTCTAATCACTAAAACCACCCTGTCACCACTCTGAAGGGTTAATCCAACAGAAGCAGCAACAGGTACGCTTTAAGGGTGAGATTGATCAAACATGGTGTAAAGTGAAACTGGCTCAGTTGCCCCTAGCAACCATTCAGATTTCTCCTTTCATTTTCCAAAGAGTCTGTGAGGAATGAAAGGTGGAAGCTGATTGGTTGCTAGGGGCGACTGAGCCAGTTTCACTTTACGCCATGTTTGATAAATCCCCCCCCCCCCCAAGTGTTAAAACCATATATCACATTAGCCCGCTGTGGTATAATAAGGTCTGTGCATGGTTAATACAGAAAAGAAACTGTGGTCTGACTGAGTGAAAATGTAAGGTGTGAGAGTAAGTAGCAAGGTCTATTCCTTCCTGCTTTCTTTCTAGTCGTACATTGCCCCTTTATGTCCATAGATGTGCCCTCTAAGGACTATGCCCTGGCTGGTGGGCTGTCTCTGAGATTCCAGCCTGAACTGACGCTCTCAGTAGCTGCTGGTGATGTCACTATGAGGGTGCACATGGACAACGGCTCTAACACATTTTTTAGAGGTCATTCTTCTTCTTCAGGAATGGCAAGTACTTTAAAGGGAAACTATCAGCAAGTTAGATGAATCTAATCTTCTGATCGTTTCCTAGTGCACATGGGGCGCTGAGGGCAATAGCCCAACCACCCGCGTGGCAGTCCGTCACCGACTGCCCTGCCCCCCCTAACAATTATGGAGACATACCTTCCTCCTGAGCGCCCGGGGCCCACTAGGGAGCCATCAGCAGATTAGATTTGTCTAACCTGCTGATAGTTCCCCTTTAACCCCTTGCCTCCATAGCCACTTTTGGTATTAAGAACCAGTATTTTTTCTGGCTTTCTGATTTTTCTACCAGCTTTTTGGCCATCTATTTTCCGGGACTGGCTGTCTCTGGACAGAGATCTCACCATGCTCCTCAGCAGTCTCTGTTTCTTTGTTGCCTGTAGTCATAGTCTCATTGCTTTGAGTGTCTATATACTGTTCCATATCATCTTTTGTACTGTGTTTTTCTCAGATTTCTCCGATTGCACCTTATTGTTCTTCCTCACTCTGTTACCTTCATAGGGCCACGGTCCCAGTTTCTGGACACCCTTTGCCTTTTGCCAATTTTTGTCATATTTGCCTATTGGTTTAATCCATACATTTTCATTTCTTCGGTTTGGCTTTAACATTGGCCACAAGTTTTTGCTTTAGTGGATGACGTAGGGCTGGGCGATATTGGCCTAAATCAATATCGCGGTTTATCGCATATGTAGCTGCGGTAACGATAATTGGACGATAACTATGACACGCCCCCTTTGTAAGCCACACCCCTTTTACAGGCCACACCCACTCGGCCGTGCCAAACTGGGGATAGTTTGTTTCAATAAAGTTAAAAAAAGTACAGTAACTTAATGAGCAGCAACCCAAGCTAGGTACACACTACAGGACATGTATATACAGGTATACAGCTATGTGCACACTACAGGACGTGTATATACAGGTATACAGCTATGTGCACACTACAGGACGTGTATATACAGGTATATAGCTATGTACTATAGGTACCCAGAGTATATATGATGGGTATATACAGTATGTATGATGGGTATATATATATAGTATATACAGGTGACAGTACAGGGACGTACATTATAGGGGGCTGTAGATGGCACTGCACTGACACGCTGTAAAGATATCGATCTATCGTTCGTGACAGACGCACATCCAAGGCTGAAGTAGAGGGTGCTGAACACAGAAAGGCCTTTGGCAGGGGGTCCCAAAATACAAAGCAGCAAGAGTCCGCAGCACACCAGCATATAGTGAAGAGATAAGCATGCTTGAAAATGATTCTGGAGTGAATTGAAACGTCGTATCCTGCACCTTATTTGATGGAATGAACCACTCTTCACTACATGCTGGTGTGCTGCGGACTCTTGCTGCTTTATCTATATCTATCTATTCTCTATCTATCTATCTATCTCCTATCTATCTATCTATCTATCATCTATTTCCTATCTATCTATCTATCTATCTATCTATCTATCTATCTATCTATCATCTATCTCCTATCTATCTATGTATCTATGTATCTATCTATCTATCTATCTATCATCTATCTCCTATCTATCTATCTATCTATCTCCTATCTTCTATCTATCTATCTCCTATATCTCCTATCTATCTATCTATCTATCTCCTATATCTCCTATCTATCTATCTATCTATCTATCTATCTATCTATCTATCTATCTATCTATCTATCTCCTATCTATCTATCTCCTATCTATCTATCTCCTATCTATCTATCTATCTATCTATCTATCTATCTATCTTCTATCTATCTATCTATCTATCTATCTATCTATCTATCTATCTATCTATCTATCTCCTATCTATCTATCTATCTATCTATCTCCTATCTATCTATCTCCTATCTATCTATCTTCTCTACGGGGAGGTGGGCAGGGGTGTACGGGGGGGGGGCGGGCAGGGGTGTATGGGTACACAGGGGAGCGGGCAGAGGTGGATGGGTACACAGGGGGGCCGGCAGGGGTGGATGGGTACACAGTGGGGCAGCAGGGGTGGATGGGTACACAGGGGGGCCGGCAGGGGTGGATGGGTACACAGGGGGTCCGGCAAGGGTGGATGGGTACACAGGGGGGCCGGCAAGGGTGGATGGGTACACAGGGGAGCGGGCAGGGGTGTATGGGTACACAGGTGGGCGGGTAGGGGTGGATGGGTACACAGGTGGGCCCGCAGGGGTGTATGGGTACACAGGGGGGCGGGCAGGGGTGGCTGGGTACACAGGGGGGCGGGCAGGGGTGGCTGGGTACACAGGGGGGCGGGCAGGGGTGGCTGGGTACACAGGGGGGCGGGCAGGGGTGGATGGGTACACAGGGGGGCGGGCAGGGGTGGATGGGTACACAGGGGGGCGGGCAGGGGTGGCTGGGTACACAGGGGGGCGGGCAGGGGTGGATGGGTACACAGGGGGGCGGGCAGGGGTGGCTGGGTACACAGGGGGGCGGGCAGGGGTGGCTGGGTACACAGGGGGGCGGGCAGGGGTGGCTGGGTACACAGGGAGCTGCATGCATATGCTCCTCCACCTTGAGATCTGACCGGCGTCCCTGCACACACATGACATTAATGTGCAGCGCTCGCCGGGAGGAGGGGGGGGACCGGCACCAGTCCTGTCCGAGCGCCCTTCTCCTCCGGCCGGCGAGCGCTGCACATGTTAATGTCCTGTGTGTGCAGGGACGCCGGACAGGACAGGATCACTCAGGAACATTCTCCCCTGGACCCTGCTGCTCCTCCACTTCCCGCGCGCACACCGGCGTCCCTGCACACACAGGACATTAACGTGCAGCGCTCGCCGGCCGGAGGAGAAGGGCGCTCGGACAGGACTGGTGCCGGTCCCCCAACTCCCCCTCCCGGCGAGCGCTGCACGTTAATGTCCTGTGTGTGCAGGGACGCCGGACGGGACAGGGGGAGGGCGGGCGCTCACACTGGACGGGTGCCGGGGGCGGGCATTCTCACCTGGGCCCTGCTGCTCCTCCACCTCCCGCTCTGATTCCGGCGTCCCTGCACATAACGTGCAGCGCTCACGCCGGGCCGCGACTGCGTGCAGAAGCTCTTTTGGAAACACAAAAATACCGCAGATACCGTCCTGGCTCAGTTGAGGTCGGTTAACCGACGCCAGTGACGGTATCGGTATTTTTGCGGTATACCGCCCAGCCCTAGGATGACGTGCAGTTGGTAAGTGAGTACGTCTACTCATGTACTGGACTGGTGTCTAGACCTTGGGTGGGTGTGCTCCTGTGCTCCAGTATAGACAGATAGATAGATAGATAGATAGATAGATAGATAGATAGATAGATAGATGATAGATAATAGATAGATAGATAGATAGATAGATAGATAGATAGGAGATAGATAATAGATAGGAGATAGATAGATAGATAGATAGATAGATGATAGATAGATAGAAGATAGATAGATAGATAGATAGATAGATAGATAGATAGATAGATAGAAGATAGATAGATAGGAGATAGATAGATAGATAGATACAACGTGCTTGAAAATGGCCGTGTGAGACGGCAGAAACGTCGTTTGCTATTGTTTGCTGTGCTGCATCTTTGAAAATGGAATAAAACACACGTTTTTTTCTTCACTACTCCGGAGTGCTGTTGGAATACTTTTGCTAAATAGATAGATAGATAGATAGATAGATAGATAGGAGATAGATAGATAGATAGATAGATAGATAGATAGACAGATAGATAGATAGATAGATAGATGATAGATAATAGATAGATAGATAGGAGATAGATAGATAGATAGATAGATAGATAGATAGATAGATAGATAGATAGATAGGAGATAGATAGATAGATAGATAGATAGGAGATAGATAGATAGATAGATAGATAGATAGATAGATAGATAATAGATAGATAGATAATAGATAATAGATAGATAGATAGATAGATAGATAGATAGATAGATAGATAGATAGGAGATAGATAGATAGATAGATAGATAGATAGATAGATAGGAGATAGATAGATGATAGATGATAGATAATAGATAGATAGATAGATAGATAGATAGATAGAAGAAAGATAGATAGATAGATAGATAGATAGATAGATAGAAGAAAGATAGATAGATAGATAGATAGATAGAAGGTAGATAGATAGATAGATAGATAGATAGATAGAAGGTAGATAGATAGATAGATAGATAGATAGATATATAGATAGATAGATGATAGATAATAGATAGATAGATAGATAGATGATAGGAGATGGATAGATAGATAGATAGATAGATAGGAGATAGATAGATAGATAGATAGATAGATAGATAGATGATAGATAATAGATAGATAGATAGATAGATAGAAGGTAGATAGATAGATGATAGATAATAGATAGATAGATAGATAGATGATAGATAATAGATAGATAGGAGATAGATAGATAGATAGACGTCTTTCTACACCTAAGTAAGTCGAGTGCAATCTTTCTATTATGTGTCTTTCAAGGGATTCTGGTAAAACAGCCCTTTCTCCTATAAAGATGATTTCCTGCTGCACGGTTCATCTCTTATGGGAAAGTATGGAGAAACTTCCATTGGAGCACGGTGCTTGTATTTTGGCCGCTCTTTAGGATCTGTAAAGTTTTATCTTCCTCTGTGCCGGTCTGTATTTGTTTAAGCCTTTTTTTTTGTAGACAGACATATATTTACACATATTGATGTTTTTATTGTTTTTCTCTTCTTCATTTGCGATGGGTAAGTATGCTCTGCTTAGGGCATCTGCAATTGATGTTTTTCCCTGGACAGAAGCAAATTTCAAAATCATTATTCTGAAGCTTTAGAAACATGCATGGTAGCCTTTTGGGGGCATTTAGGAGTGGTTTCTTTGTGATAGTTTCTAAAGACTTATCCACATGACCCATGCTACAAAAAAATAGGCCATGTGCAGAGGAGGATCGCGGCACGGCAATAGAAGTGTCGGACCAGGAAGTTGCGTGGACTACGCTGGTTCGTGCTGGTGCCAGGAGAAGAAGGCAACAAGGGACCACCCCACTTCTGGTGAACATGTGTAAGCCAGCCGGCATGGGGGAGTAGGCGAGTAGTTGTCAGATTATGTGTCCCTGTCATCTCTGCACAGTGTGGATCGTGTGAATGAATTGATTTGAATGGTTCCTAAAATTGTTCATGGTCGTGGATTCGCAACCACGGAGAATTTCATGGGACGTGTGAGTGCACCATTACTTGTTAACCATAGGATAGGTACTTCTCGAACCCAAATACTACAGCTAGTAGTTCTTTCTCGATTTGATCATATCCCATCTGTCACTAAAAATAACTTCTGACGTGTCATTAAGCATGTCAAGTTACTGATCGCAGTGGGTCTCACCGCTTAGACCTGCCAGGATTAGGAGATATAGCTGGGAAGGCAGCACAGCGGCCATGACTTCCACTCTCCAGCCGCTTGCCTCATAGACTTAGGGCCCTTTTCCACCGGACAATTATCGTTCAGATTATCGTTAAATCGTTCGAATCTAAACGATAATCAGTTGAAATGCAGTTAACGATTAACGACCGAACGAGAAATCGTTGATCGCTTTATAAGACCTGGACCTATTTTTATCGTTGCTCGTTCGCAAATCGTTCGCATTGAATAAGACATCATTCAGTTGTTCGCAATAGATACGAACGCAATAGCGAATAAATAGTGAAGAAAAAACGATTGCAATTACGATCATAAGTAACGACTATCGTTCCATGAAAATTAGTGAACGTTTTCAGGTCTTTCGCAATAGCGGTCGTTTGAGATCGTTAACGATTATGCAAACGATAATCGTCCGGTGGAATAGGGCCCTTACATTGTTGGAATTAGCCAATTAGGAGATACAGCCAGGGAGTGGATGACACGGCTGTCACGTTTTTTCTTCTTTTTTTTTTTTTACTTTACATCTTTTTATTAATAATTAATGAGAAACAGACGGTTACAGAAGTGAATGAAAAAATGTTTTTAGGAAACAGCCCAAGTAAAGAGTCAAGTACAGTCAACAAGCCGATCCTGGGAACTACTGTAGCATCTATATAGCAATAAAAGAAGAGAAATCCAATACACACGAGGCATGTAACTATAACATGGGACCTTGTTAGGGAAACCTGGTAAGTTAAACAAGAAAAAGGAGAAGTAGAAAGGAGAAGGAATAAAAGATGGAGACAAAAAGGGAGAAGTAGGAACATAAAAGGAAGGGGGGATGGGAGAAAGGGGAGGTACACCGGGGGGGGGGGGGGGGGACCGATTAATATCCCACTTTGTGCCCTGGAGGGCTGTCAATGACACCTGAGCAATTCAGGTGTGAGATAACTGAACAATAAGGGATGAGAGAATGCTTTTCACACTGACATACAGACAAAAGTATAACTGTGCTCAGCCAATCGCGGCTGAGCAGCCGATGACGCGGCAGAGGGTGGCCGGCACTCAGGACGGTCGGAAGGATTCGGCCGGGCCGTCCGAAGATGACATCACAGACTGAAAATCGGAGACGAGTCGGCACGTGACAGGGATGTATAGCGCACCACACTTCCGGGTACACGGGTGGGGTTGGTGGGACACTGGGAAGGGGGCCATTCACAGACATAACATACATTAAAGTTGTATAACTTTGTAATGTGTGTTATTCTGTCAATAATTGTTTACCGCCGCACTACCCCTTTAATTGCAAACGATACCTAAACTGGAGACAGGAGTGGTGCTGTCTCTGGAAGAAAGTGGCTATGTTTTCGTAGCACTGAAGAAACCCTTTAAAAAGGTCCTGGTGCTAGTGAGGATTGTACCCGATTCCAACCAGCTCACTGTACTCTCGTTTCACGTTACTTCCTTTATGAAGGGCCCTTGATAAAGCAGGGTATGCGAAACGCGAGTAGGGTAGGTGAGGTGGCTGCAATCACGTATGATCCCACTCACTAGCACCAGGACCTTCTTAAGCACTTTGCACTTTCTACTATCTTGCTGCATCTGCTGTGGAAGACTACATGATATTTTGCACTTTATTGCTGATTATACTGTATGTGTCTCTATAGTGAACCTTGCAGCTGTATAAACTGTTGTATTTAGGGGCCCAGCGCCAAACAGAGATTGCATATCTACATATGTGTGCACTTATTGTTGCTTTTATAATTGCTTTTCTCCACCTCCAAGGGGTCGTTGCGCTTTATTCCCCTACATATTACATTTATTTATTTTTATTCTGTGTTATTAATGAAGAAATTATTTTCTGACTTGTAATTAATTTGCTGTGGATTTTTCTTACTTGACTATATATTTATCACCACGTTAAGGTGTCCTCAGAGACATGGTCCGTACTCTGGCCTGTCTGGTAGTTCCTCTATAGCATCTAACTGCTTTTCTATATGAAAGAATACAGAGGACGTCTTCCAAAGAGTCCTGAGATCTGTAGTCAGGATTCTTCCTGTGTTTCCGCTGGATCTCTTAATTCTTCTCTAGAAGCTTCTCTAGACCGGAAGAATCCACAAAACAGCTTTACCCCTAGTAGTCTTAAGAGGGGACTTATTTTTTATCAGAAAGCAGGCTTCTATCAGCTCACCAAGCTCTGGCCCATTTTCTGTTTAAAGTCAGTGTTACACAAGCTGATTATTTAATATTCTATCTGTTTACCAGGCCCAATCAGAACTCTAATTCCATCTGAATGGGTTGCATGGTCCTGGTTGGCTTCTTAGAAGACAAAATCGATCTCCTGGTCTTCTGATCGGATTATCTGAAGAGTTTGATTTCTTCCCAATGTCAAAGGCTGTGTACTACATGAGTATGTCAGAATAAAAAACACAAGAGAGTGGAGTATAGGGGGCCTTGGCTTATTCATTTAAAGTCCCATCTTTCCTATCCGTCTATAGGGCGTAGAAATTCCACTAATACTTAGAAAATGTGTGGCAGTACATCGCCATCTAGTGCAGAGAGTGGGTAATGCGGCTAATATCCCATTTATAATTCATGTATAAACTTCAATAAAAAGGGATAAATATAACCACACAATACAAGTATATCATACAAGATACACTCATCGGAAAAGTAACCGCACCAGGGAGGAGTTTTTGGAGTTGAATGAAACATTCTATGTGTGAATGTAATGATGATGTAAGTGATCACAGTATTAGAGTGAAAGGGGACGTTTACTGGGGAGAACTGTACAATTGCTCTAAGGCTCTAGGGCTCGGTGGGTGCCTCTAATCTGGATACAAGATGAGATACGGTTGGGTATGGAGGATAGAGGTTCTGTATGGCATCCGGCGACACATTTCTCGGTTATGACACAGTGGCTGCTGTTAATAGCAGGAGACATAATGGAAGACATGACACCTAATTTCATTTTACTAAACGCCTGAGAAGATCCAGACATGAGCTCAATTACATTAAATGTCATATTGATGTATTCCTATATCACCTCCACAGCTGCTTCAGATTACCTGCTTCCTGTATCTACAAGAGTAAGGCCACGTTCACACCTAGTCTAATCTATAGCTGCAGATCTACAGCTCCGTCCACCTATCCTACGCCAGTATGCCAGAAAAAAAGCACAAGAGTGGAGTATAGGGGTCTTTTTATTCTATGGCAACTCCAACTTTTCTATCAGTTTACAGGAAAGAGAAATCCCACTAAAACTTTGTGGTAGTAAATCGCCATCTAGTGCTGAGAGTTGGTAATGCAGCTAAGGTCCCATTTACAATTACTTTGCTGTATAAACTTCAATAAAATACAAAATGATAAATAGCCACACAATGCAATTATATCATTAAGTAGATACAAGATACACTCATTGGAAAAGTAACGCACCATGAAGTTGTTGGGGTTAAATGAAACTTTCTCTGTGTGATGATATGACTGGTCACAATATTAAAGCGAAAGAAGTTTACTGAAAAAAACTGTACAATTGTGTGGAGGCTCTAGGACCCTGTTGGGCACCTGCAGCCTGGATACAAGATGAGATACAGTTGGGCATGGGGGATACAGGTTCTGGATGGCTTCCTGCAATACATTTCTCATTCTTGACACGGTGGCTGCTGTCAAAGGGGTCGTCTGGCATAAACTTCAAAACTCTGCCGGGGCTGCTGGGGACAGAACAATGCGGTATGTGGTGTCCCACCACGGGTGCTGTCTAGAGCACCTGAGTAAGTCATTCTTTCAGGTTACCAAGTGGGAGATGTAGTACTTTGTTTTCCCCACTAGGTGTCACCACTGTTGTTAGTGTCTTCTATGCTCAGCTGAAGTCAAGGGTTCACTGTTTTATACCATGTGTTTGTGTGCTAACCAGTCACCGGTGCTTGCTCTTTTTAACCTACCCTATCTTTCCTTTCTCTCATACACACACTCAGCCCCACCACTCACAGGAGGGTTTAGACTTTACCCCTGGAGTTAATTCCTGGTGGGAGGAGTTAGTAGTTGGAGGTCTAAGTGGTCAGACATGTGAGACACTAGCTCATTACAAAGTTATCCTACTATACACTTTGCAGTGCTAAGCTCCACTTAGGAGACAGAAGCCACCTAGGATAACCCTTGCCCACGCCAGGAACTTTTCTAAAAGGCAGTCTCCTGAAACAAGAGGAACTAACCCCAGTAGGACAAAGCTACCAGGGAAAAGGTCTACGTATTCTACCATGCAGCACGACTCGGAAGTCTGGGGAACCTGCTACACCCAAATAACCAACTTCTGGGGCTCATATTACCCACCTAGGATGGGTACCTTTGCAACTAGGGGGCATAGGCGGTTCAGAGCAACAACTAGGCATCCGTGAATATGAGTATCACTTATCTTTTCTTTCTACACACTTGTTCTGACAGAGCACATATACTACATTGGGCAGGGCTCCACTGGCAACTCCTTTCCTCTTCTTTACAAAGCACCAACTCTCTAAAGCACTGGTTTTACCTCACTGTCAGCCACAGCATTTACTGAGTCAAGATCTGCACTGTTGTATTACATGTATTGTTAACCTCAAGCCTTATTCAGTAAAGTATTATATTTTCATTTAATGCACGGGACTCAAATCTGTCAGCACCTGCACCCACACACACCACCAAACATTTGGGTTATTTTTCCCCTTTATGTGAGTGGTGGTACCAACATCCCAGGTGGACCTGCTACCACTCCAGGTTATTGTGACAAGTGCCCAAGTGACCCTCAACACTCCCAAAGATTACCGACCATTGGGGACAGCAAACCAGCCAAACAGGTACCTACATCAACACCTGTATACTCCTACACCCGAGCAGTATGACAGTAGTGTGCCGAGTATATCACAGGTATACTTACCTTGCCCCGCCGCAGCTTCCGATTCTCAGGCCGCCCGCTGTCCTCCTCTTTCTGTCACTGTCATCTCTCTGCTAACTTCCGCCAATGTGCCATTCTAACTGGAAACGGCCGCTCAGCATAAACAGCACATAACAGTACAAATGAAATTGACTGAAACTTTTTAACTTATGGAAAAGCCCTCACATTTTTAATAAAGCTACATAGAAGGACATTACATAAGGGTGCGGATTTAAAAGAGGCAAAGAATATGTCCGTGACAATTTTAGTCCATCTTTGATTTTTGGACCAGTTAGCAAGAACAAAAAATAAAGATGGCAACTCTGAGTCTAACCTTAAACTTAAAGCTGACAACAAATAATTACTCATGGGAGACAGAAACGGTTACATTAGACTGGATAAGATTCTTTTCTTGGCATGGACCACCTTGCAGACAGGATAAGACACTGGTGACATTTACTTGTGTGGGTTCCTCATGTTTGGTGACCACAAAAGATACATCCGCTTGGTCACTAAAGGCCTAAACAGCGGATGCTTTATCTATTCTGTGTGGTCGGCCATGTTTATCTAGAAGCAAGGAAGCTCTCTGATCACCATGTTCATGTAAGACGACAAACAGGTCTGACTTCATGAAAACACATCTTGAAGATTTTCTGCTCTTAAAGTGTCACTGTCGTTTAATTTATTTATTTTTTGCCGAAATCAATAGTACAAGCGATTTTAAGAAACTTTGTGATTGGGTTTATTAGCCAAAAAATGCATTTTTATCATGAAAAAGCAGTTTGAAGTTCTCCGCCCTGTCTTCATGGTTCTCAATGGGAAGGGGAGGGGTTGAGGGAGATGAGGCACCAAAACAGGACAACAAAGAGTTAATTTACAGCTACATAACCGGGCTATTTCCTCTGAAGTCAGCACTGACCTCTGAGTACGGGCTTTCACACAGCTCCCACTGTGTAATCCTTTGTTCTCTGCTCTCTGCTGGCGACTAATCTCCCTCCTCCTCCCCCCCTCCCTTCTCCATAGAACAGACAGGGCTCGACTGATGTAACAGAGTCAAAATTTCCTCGGGGAGCAGACCTAGCGGAGGCCCCGCATGACTAGGTTAGCTGAAGGGGTTAAGTAAGGAGTAAGTGTGGGGCAGTTAGGGTTAAGTGTAAGTCAGTTGGGAGGGGGAGAGGGGCTGACAAGGAAAAGTGCGGGAGTTGCTAGGGGAGTCACTTACCAATGGATGCTGGGATATAAGAAGAGGTGGAGCTTCAGTTCTTCAGGTTAGACGGAAGGAACTCAGCAATACCTTAAGTCATGTTCAGAGTCAGGAAGCAGAGAAGGCAATGTGAGCAGTGTGGTGCCAGGTCCGCTCTTACCAGGGGCCCCATAGTAGTGTCACTACCGGGCTCTATGATAAGTATGCTACAGCCAAGGCCATTTCTAGAGGCGGGCGGGCCGGGCGGCCGCACGGGGTGCCGACAGCTAGGGGGCGCTGGTGGCACCCCCCAGACTCCACTTAGCTGCGCGCACCCCCGGCTGGCCAGCCGCCCGCCTGCTAGCTCGCTCACCCCATCACCTGCCCCTCTGAACAATAACCTCCCATAACTCCACCCCCGGACCACCTGGACCTCCGCCTCCGGACCGGCCATAGCTTCGCCCCCGGACTGCCTGGACCTCAGCCTCCGGACCGCCCGTAGCTCCGCCCCCGGAGCTCCGCCCCCGGACCTCCCGTAGCTCCGCCCCCGGGCTGCTCTGACCCAGCCGAGCACTCTGCACCTGCAGACATCTCTCTCCAGCAGCACAATGACGTCATTTCACTGCGTTTGCTGGAGAGATGTGTGCAGGGGCGGCAGCGGCCTGCTCCTCGCAGGCTGGAGAAGAAGAGGAGAGAGGGACCCTATGCTAGAATAAGGTGAGTATAATGTTTTTTTGTGTGTGTGTGTGTGTGTGTGTTTGCCAATGCAGGGGGAGCAGAGGGTATTATTACTATTGGGGGAGGGGGGCAGCACAGGGAGGGGAGGGGTATGACAATGGGGACAGCAGAGGGGGGATTATTACAATGGGGACAGCACAGCAGGGGGGATTACAGGGGGTGGTCACTCTGCTTTCCCAGCATCCTGTATGTCAGTGTGTAATGGAGGTCATCCAGCTCTCCCAGTATCCTGTATGTCAGTGTGTAATGGAGGTCACACAGCTCTCCCAGCATCCTGTATGTCAGCGTGATGGAGATCACCCAGCTTTCCCAGTATCCTGTATGTCAGTGTGATGGAGGTCACCCAGCTCTCCCAATATCCTGTATGTCAGTGTGATGGAGGTCACACAGCTCTCCCAGCATCCTGTATGTCAGTGTAATGGAGGACACACAGCTCTCCCAGCATCCTGTATGTCAGTGTGATGGAGGTCATCCAGCTCTCCCAGTATCCTGTATGTCAGTGTGATGGAGGTCATCCAGCTCTCCCAGTATCCTGTATGTCAGTGTGATGGAGGTCATCCAGCTCTCCCAGTATCCTGTATGTCAGTGTGATGGAGGTCACACAGCTTTCCCAGTATCCTGTATGTCAGTGTGATGGAGGTCACCCAGCTCTCCCAGCATCCTGTATGTCAGTGTGATGGAGGTCATCCAGCTCTCCCAGTATCCTGTATGTCAGTGTGATGGAGGTCACCCAGCTTTCCCAGCATCCTGTATGTCAGTGTAATGGAGGTCATCCAGCTTTCCCAGTATCCTGTATGTCAGTGTGATGGAGGTCATCCAGCTCTCCCAGTATCCTGTATATCAGTGTGATGGAGGTCACACAGCTTTCCCAGCATCCTGTATGTCAGTGTGATGGAGGTCATCCAGCTCTCCCAGTATCCTGTATGTCAGTGTGATGGAGGTCACCCAGCTTTCCCAGTATCCTGTATGTCAGTGTGATGGAGGTCACCCAGCTCTCCCAATATCCTGTATGTCAGTGTGATGGAGGTCACACAGCTCTCCCAGCATCCTGTATGTCAGTGTAATGGAGGACACACAGCTCTCCCAGCATCCTGTATGTCAGTGTGATGGAGGTCATCCAGCTCTCCCAGTATCCTGTATGTCAGTGTGATGGAGGTCATCCAGCTCTTCCAGTATCCTGTATGTCAGTGTGATGGAGGTCACACGGCTTTCCCAGTATCCTGTATGTCAGTGTGATGGAGGTCACCCAGCTCTCCCAGCATCCTGTATGTCAGTGTGATGGAGGTCATCCAGCTCTCCCAGTATCCTGTATGTCAGTGTGATGGAGGTCATCCAGCTCTCCCAGTATCCTGTATGTCAGTGTGATGGAGGTCATCCAGCTCTCCCAGTATCCTGTATGTCAGTGTGATGGAGGTCATCCAGCTCTCCCAGTATCCTGTATGTCAGTGTGATGGAGGTCACACAGCTTTCCCAGTATCCTGTATGTCAGTGTGATGGAGGTCACCCAGCTCTCCCAGCATCCTGTATGTCAGTGTGATGGAGGTCACCCAGCTCTCCCAGTATCCTGTATGTCAGTGTGTAATGGAGGTCACCCAGCTCTCACAGTATCCTGTATGTCAGTGTAATGGAGGTCATCCAGCTTTCCCAGCATCCTGTATGTCAGTGTGTAATGGAGGTCATCCAGCTCTCCCAGTATCCTGTATGTCAGTGTGATGGAGGTCACACAGCTTTCCCAGTATCCTGTATGTCAGTGTGATGGAGGTCACCCAGCTCTCCCAGCATCCTGTATGTCAGTGTAATGGAGGTCACCCAGCTCTCCCAGTATCCTGTATGTCAGTGTGTAATGGAGGTCACCCAGCTCTCACAGTATCCTGTATGTCAGTGTAATGGAGGTCATCCAGCTTTCCCAGCATCCTGTATGTCAGTGTGTAATGGAGGTCATCCAGCTCTCCCAGTATCCTGTATGTCAGTGTGTAATGGAGGTCATCCAGCTCTCCCAGTATCCTGTATGTCAGTGTGTAATGGAGGTCATCCAGCTTTCCCAGCATCCTGTATGTCAGTGTGATGGAGGTCACACCTTGCAGACTTTACTGCACCAAGCAGCAGAATTACTATAGTTTAGGAGCCTATAGGAGGGAAAAGGGAAGGAAGTTGCTGGATAAGTGCGGAGCCTGAGATGTCTGTCTGACAGGTTCTGTAGACACGAATTGTAGCTGCAAGAAATCATCATGGCGGTCCGGTTGGAGAGGAGAAGGAAAATGGTTCAGCAGATCAAAGAAAACAGCACCTGTGAGTCCCTGTATGATGATTTTGTATTTGATTGCACATTATCTCTTAGGCCCCGTTCCCACTGAGCAAAGGTAGCGGAATTCCGTGACGGAATTGTCCGCCGCGGAATGCCGTTAGCCTCCCGCTCATAATGGGAGTCTATGGGAGGCGCGCGCTGAAGAATGAACATGTTCATTCTTCAGCGCGTACAGAGCAGGAGCGCGCGCCTCCCATAGACTCCCATTATGAGCGGGAGGCTAACGGCATTCCGCGGCGGACAATTCCGTCACGGAATTCCGCTACCTTTGCTCAGTGGGAACGGGGCCTTAGGGGTGCAACACTGCTCTATGCCATAATACACACACTGCTTCTTCCTAGTAACCCGAATCCTGATAAAAGCCCCCCTTCCTTCTCCAGAGCTGAATTGAGTGTGGTTGCCCTGTTGCCAAAATGATCTAAAAACTGCCCTGGCTACAGCTATACACGTTACAGCCTGCAAATAGTTATAGGAATGGTAAAGACTAGAGAAGAGCGAACTGTTCGGTCTTTTGTTCTGAAAGCAGTTCGCTCTCTCGTCATGCCTGTGATTCCGGCCGCATAGTTGCGCTCACGGGAATATGCGGCCAGGATATTCCAGGGAATCGATGTTAAAATCCCTGGAATATCCTGGCCGCTCATCTCTAGTAAAGACTGAAGACATCGCTATATACATTGTAAGTCACGTATTCTCGGCACATACAGCAGGTTGTACTTATATCTTTAAATAGAAATAATTGTACTGCAGGACAGATTGTTAGAAGTTTCTCATCCTAATAGTAAGGAAATACTCACTTATTCTCTGCATTTTCCTTATTTTTAGGTGCATATGGATCTGATATACAAAAAGTGGTAACACCAGGACGACTCCAAAAATAATCATTCTCATCACCCAGATTGGACGTATAGGAGACATCTCACCTACAAATCACCAGGAGAATATACATTATGTATAATACAGGGACACCTCAAAGGAAAGGGAGAGAGAGAGAGAGAGAGAGAGGGATAGATAGATAGATAGATAGATAATAGATAGATAGATAGATAGATAGATAGATAGATAGATAGATAGATAGATATGTGGTGTCCCACCACGGGTATGCTAGTTTAAACACCACTCGCAAAAGCCTTTGACTCAAAAGCAAAGTGGTAATGAAGTCATGTATAAGTTTTGCCACTAGATATCAGTAGTATATGTATTTCCATATGTATGTTGCACAGCTGTAGTGAACTTAGGGTTATTGTTTTTTTGTGATCTGCACACCAATGAGAGCTGCTCTTCTCTTCTTCCTATCTCTATCTTTCTTTCTCCTTGCACTCTCTTCTCCACCACTCAAAGGAGTTTTTACAAACCCTGTAGGAAGTTGTCACATGGGGGGAGGAAGTCTAGACCCACTTAGTTCAGTTCTCTTCTGTTTCTGAGAGAAGAAAGACACACAGATCAGGAATCCCTGCTGAGTTAGCCAGTTAGCGTATAGACGCTTATGGAGAACACAGAGACTTTCTTTTCTCAAAGCAACACTTCTACCTAAGATGCAGTGCTAAACACCTAAAGAGAGGACAAGTCAGGGATCACCCCAACCCATGCCGTGAACATCTCTAAAAGTGCAGGACAGTATCCTAAAGCAGAGGAACTGATCCGGATAAAGCAAAGCAGCCAAAAGCCCACCATGCTCAACTCAGGTAACAAGGTCTAAGGCTTGTGTCACCCTGATAGGACGGGTAACTTGACACTGCAGAGCAAAAGGTGGTAAAGCGAGAAAGGTCGAAACACGGCACAAGTATTCTTTTTCTTTCACAAGTATTCTACTTTTTCTAAAGTTCCGGCAAAGCACAGTACTACATTGGGTTGGGTCTCTCACAACCTACTCCTCTCCACTACTCTGAACTCACTCTACCTTCTCAGCACACAACCAAGTCAGCACTGCTGTTCCACTTCTACCTCAACAGTCCAGATTGTATTATACTGTATCACAGAAGATTCTTAAGTAATGGTGGGTGGCGGTACCGACAGTCTGGGTGGCTCACATCTCTACTCCGGACCACCGCAATAAGCGCCCAAGGGACCCCTCACAACCCGGCAAGTCACTGACCATTGGGGAAAAGTATAGCCAGCCACAAAAAACTAAAAGCAGGTGTACCTCCATACCTGTGTGCTGAGTCAGCACTAACGTCACAACAACCTACCACCTGGTTGAGCTATACTCCACCGACCAACCACCACAGTGGTGCAGTCACACAGCTGCAACACCACCCGGAAGACCACCACAGATAGATAGATAGATAGATAGATAGATAGATAGATAGATAGATAGATAGATAGATAGATTAGAATATAGATAGATACAATAAACTGATACAGGAACTGAAATGCTGTGTTACTGCTTCCTGGTATTTCCCAGTGGACCCTGACAGGGTTGGAGGAGAACCAGACTTCACAGGTCACAATCTCTCCATTTTTCCAGGTGTCTTTAGAAAGTGATATAGAACTTATCCAGGCTCCATCTGGTTTCTTTAAAGAGATCATCCTGCCCTTTACATAAGTCCTTGTGATTTTCCAGATTACAGAGACTTGTTGGGAGGCACCAAGTACTACACACAGCAATGGGACAGGAGATAGGGGAGTGGTGGGTGGAAGAGGAGTCAGAAGATGGACGCTGGTATTGGGAGCTGAGATTTCTGGAGACGTGTGGAATACGAAGAACATAAAGGATTAATTGAAATCAATAAAAATAACACAGGTAATAGAAGTAAATATACAATCACACTGACCGAGGAAACTGAGGCCCTATTACACCAACAGATGTCTGACAGATTTTTTTCAGCCAAAGCCAGGAATGGACTATAAACAGAGATCAGGTCATAAAGGAAAGACTTCTCCTCTTTTTACATCTGTTCCTGGCTTTGGCTGAAAAAATCTGTCAGATAATCTGCTGGTGTAATATGGCCCTATTACACAGGACGATTATCGTGCAAAAAATTGTTACATTGTTCGAATTTAAACGATAATCGTTCTGTGTAATTGCAGGCAACAATCGAAAAATCGTTTGTCTGTCGTTGATCATTGATTTAGATCTGAACCTAAAATTATCGTTAATCGTTCGCTGTAATTCCAAATTCTTTCGCTCAAGTTCTGCATTTTTTCACAAATCGTTCAGTGTAATAGCACATTGTTCATTGTTGTGCTGGGATCAGAAGGAGCAAACGATCATATTAACGATCGCAATAACTATCGTAGTAACGATCATAACTAACGACCATCGTTCTGTGTAATTTGGAGAACGATTTCAGGTGAACGATAAATAATCTCGTTTGCGATCGTTTATCATTAGTCGTTAATTGTTAAAAATCGCTCCGTGTAATAGGACCCTTAAGGGACTATAGATCTGCTGACATTTACCATCAGGGACCAGCATCAGAGATCACTCTGATACCAGTCGTTTACCCTCTAGATGCCACAGTCAATAGTAACCCAAGCATCTAGGTGGTTATTTACCACTGGATATCATTGTCTCAGGTCTTTCTTTTTGATTTGAATTATATTAAAAGTAGTGAAACATAACAAAATTATATGGATTTGGCTGTGATCATACTGACCCAAAGAATAAAGAGATGTCAGAATAGTGTAGTAATGATACCACCCAAAAGTTGCAGCTCTGCATATTTTTCTATTTTAATTTACCCCAAAAATAATTCTCTCTGGTTTCCCAGTAGATTTTATGGTAAAATGCGAGGATGTCATTACCAAGTATAATTGGCCTCGCTCTAAGGCTATCGGCTACAGGAACGTTCTTTTTTTACAATTGATTTGCGGGCACTGTTGGGTGTGCCTGCAAATCAATTAGCCGTTCACCTCAATGTAATGTGCGGCCGCCGCTGCACATTGCATTGTATGAACAGCTGATGTTTCCGGACGCTGTTCAGTGAACAGCGTCCGGAAATAATTGTCAGGCACATTATTCTAACACCCGTTCTAAAGAACAGGCGTTAGAATAATGATATGTGAACACAGCATTGACTTCAATGCAATGCCGCCCCTGCAGTAAAGAATTGCAATCAGCGTCCGTTCTTTACTAAGAAAAGACGATGTGTGAACCTAACCAAAGGCTGGGTTCACACTGCACTCTGTGTTTTTGGTTCAATAATTGCTGAACTGTAACATTATAGGATCTGGTAGAGATTTATCTAAAATGGTAAAAACAATAACTGATGTTTGAAACATGAAAAATAAATTTTTTTACATCCAGAAATGAAGGATTATTCATGTAATACAAAAAACTCACCTCCAATGATTAACGTTAGGCCCTTATGAAACGTGAGCTTTTCCATCAAAACCTGCACAGTAATATCTCCCGGAATCCTGACTGGTAACATCATCTATGATTAGATTATTCACATTACATCTGATCGAGAAGCAGATTTTCGTGAATAATTTTTTATTGCCGTCCATACAGGTGTGTCACCATCTCTCCTGCGGTACAATTTTACTCTACTTGTTACATTTAAAAAACATGTGAGGATTACTGAGCTACCAGGATCAGCAAAAACAACATCTTCAGGTTGACAGGCCGAGAACCCAATGGCTAAAACTGAAAGATCAATGCAGGTATAGTTGTACGACTAAGACATGTATGTATTCATAACATAATTACTAGAAGAAAAGGGAATTTTATATATTTCTTTATTTTGCTTTGGTGAAATAAACTTTATCTAAAGAGGTCTTTATTAAATATTGTGCTTAGATTTTGTTCTATAGCCGCCTTCTTTTCAGGCATAGTACAGGCTACAGTGAAGCAGCCTGGGAGCTCAGTCTCCAGATCTAATCTCTCCTCTTCTGAACAAACTTTTAAGCTGATTGATGACCAGAATAAGGGCCGTATTAGATGGCCTGACCATGTACTGTAAGCGAGCGCTGATCTGCTAAGTAAGCACTGTAAGTGAGCACTGATCTGGTATATCAGTGCTTGCTTAAAGAGCCCATAAAGGGCTCTATAATCGTGTGTGCGAGGATGTACAGACATTGTTCGCGATGGTGTGCAGCTATTTTATATATAGAAACAATAAGGCTATGTTCACACGGCCGGGTCACGGAACGGCCGGTCGCTGAGTTTTGATGCGGGTGCATCAGCACGCGCACGCATCAGAACTCCCCACAGCACAAAATGCTCCATGGTGTGCACTGACAGGTGCACTGACATGTCAGTTTTCTACGGCGCCGCTAGGAATCCCGGCCGGGATTCCCTCAGCCTGCAGCACTACAGAACAACGGCCGTGATTTCTTCGGAACTTATGTATTGTGAACATAGAGATGTGAACAGAAAGATGTATACTTACCATTCCACGCTCTATGTCTCTTGCTGACACTTCTGAACCAGTCTCTGCAGTGGCAGGCCGCTTAGCCAATCATTGACCAAGATGGGACAGCTCCACGGCCAGTGATTGGCTGAGTGGCCTGTCACAGCAGAGATGGGTTCAGAAGTGTCAGCGGCAGTAGGACACCGGGGGAGTGTGGAGAGGTAAGCATACCTTTGTTATTATTTTCTTTACCCTTTCATCAGCCGTCTGACGCACATAGCTATCACAGCAATGCACAGCCAATGTCGGTGGCTGATTTTGAAAGACAAAGATCAGTCGATAATCGGTTCCTCGGCTGTGTGATTTAGCAGTTAAACGCTTTGTTTAATAGGACCCTAAGGTGATGTTTACACACTGTAATACAACAGCCGCATTTTTTCATGTTCCTGCGGCTGATACTGCAATATCGGCCCCTGGAAACATTACTGAATGGTTGTTTGAATTGCGGGCACCTTTGTGTGTGCCTGCAATTCAATTAACTATGGATCCCAATACAATGTAGTGTAATGTGGTGCTTGGCTAGTAGTTGATGTTAGTGTCGTGACACCAGTGCTAGTCCAGCACACATGGTCGTTGACCTGCTGGGCTTTGATGGGTCCCTTGGGCTCTTGTCACGGTAGTCCTGACTGGCAACTGACCCACCCGGACTATCGGTACCACCACTCCCAGAAAAAATAACCCAAGGTGTGCAGTTGGTGTGTGTATGGGTGCTGGTGCAGATAAAGCATGACTGAGTTCCAGTGATATAAAAATAGAACAGCTTTACTGTGCAGTCTTTCAGTAATACAATACACTTCAGCAAAATAGATAACGCTTCACACAGACTTTAGTGCTTAACTCATTTGTACTGAAGAGGTGCTTGAAGAAGTAGAGGAGAGAAGAGGCAGTTGTAGCAGTGCTTTGAAAGTTGACAGTAGAGGAGAAGAGTTTGTTGAGGCAGCCCCAACCCAATGTAGCAATGTACTCTGCTGGAACGTTAGAAAATACTTTAGAGTGAATACTGTACTTGTACCCGTGTATAGACTATGTCTGACAACCTTGTGCCCTACAGTGTCGAGTGACCCATACTAATAGGGTGATACAAGCCCCAGCCGTAGTTATCTGGGTCAAGCTAAGTTTCCGCGGGTGACCCAGTTGCCTGCACTGCAAGGCAAGACGTAGATCTTCCTTTGGTAGCTTTGTCCTATCCAGGCTAGTTCCTCTTGTACGTAGGATACTTTTAGACTGGTTCACGGCGTGGGCTGGGGTGTTCCTAGACTCTTCTACCGTAAAGTGCTTAGCACTGCATAATAGATATAGTAGAATTAGTAGGGAAATAACTAATCGTTTCTAGCTGCATCTGAACACACTTGTGTCCTAGACTAGACTCCTCTTGCTGCTTCCTCCCACATGGAGCTAACCAACTCCTCCTACAGGGGTGAGTGTGTGTGGAGAGCAGGGATCGGTAGAAGAAGAGAAAGCACCTCCTATAGGTCAGCACTGAACACATGGTACAACAATAATATTAACCCCTAACTTCAGCTGTGCATGAAATAATAATACTTAGAAAGAACACTGACACATTGTGGTGAAACTGTGGACCACTTCATCACCACTTAACCTTGAGTGAGAACTTTGCAACAGGTGCCTAAGGCACTGAATAGTAGGTCACCACACTTAGGTCCCTGTTCTTGAGATCATAGAGGATATGCAGAGGGCTATGTTCTATCCTGTGGATAGCGGATAACTTTACAAGATGGGAAAACCCCTTTAAGAGTTCTAGCAAACCTGATTATTTATATAATCCTAACTCCTCCCTTTCTCTAGAATCTTCTGTAATGGATCCCCTTACCTAACACTACCAGTAGATGGCATGAAAATGTCACTTATACTGAATATTGTGTGTGTGAATGTCCTTAGGGAAAACCCTTCACCTGCTGATCAAGTAGCAATAACGGCCTCAGACTGACAGAGCATGATGGGAGTTGTAGTTTCACAACAGCTGAAAAGCCACAAGTTGCAGAATAATGTTGTAGATGTGAATATAGTGGCCTTAGGGTGCTGTTACACGGGCTTATGGTGGCCTTTAAACACGCTTGGGCCTATTACACGACCCAAAAATTGGTTAGCAAGGGCTGCGCGGACATCGCTACCAATGTCCGTGCAGCCTTTGTCTAAACAGTTTTTACATTACCTGTCCATGCTCCCAGTCTTCTCCTGTGCTCTGTATGCCCCCCCCCCCCACACCTTTGCACTACAGCTTCAGATTGGCCCATCAGAGCTGACAGGCTGCTCATCCAATCACTGTCCGGAACCACCACGGCCAGTGATTGGCTGAGCAGCCTGTCAGTTGAGCTGCAGCGAGCGGGAATGGGGAGGAAGCAAAGTGCAGGACGAGACTGGGAGCGTGGACAGGTAATGTAAACACTGTTTGTCAATTCGTCAGCCACCAGACGCGAATCACTAATACATGTAGCTATTACATATGATGATACGCGGTCGGCGCCCAATAATTTTAGGTGAGGGACTAAAGAAACGATTGTTTCATGGGCAGATCGTTGTCTCTATTACACAGAGCGATAATCGGCCGAATCAGGCCCATTCGGTAAATTATCCCTCCGTGTTATAGGGCCCAGAGATTGTCGCAGGATGATGAGAGCTATAGTTTTGCTACAGCTATGGAGTCACATATTGGCATGCTGGTAGTTGTAGTTCGGCAACAGCTGGAGACCCATAGACTGGACAATCCAAGGGTTACTTTTACTAGAATATTTTCAGTATAAATTTACAAGGATCAGAGATGAATTCACATTTCAGGGTGAAGAGATAATGGCGGCCGCTGTACTAGTAATGAAATATAATTCTATTCAAAGTCAAGAAGGGATGAAAAGAGCTTGAGAGCTGCATCTAGGTCAGGAGAAGGAGCCGCGCTATCGCCAGCCACATCTTAGGTGCTCTCCTCCAGAAATTGATTGTTCCTTATTAAACAAAGACTCATTGTCTTCGCCCAAGCGGCGAGGGTGAAGCAGAACGGAGAGCCCGGGCGGGCACACAGAGGTCTAGTTACTTGTGGAACAATGACCGCGGCGGATGAATGTTAATCGAGCTTTTTCCTTCCAGTTTAACAGCTTTCAGGTCCAGCGGTTCTGCCCTTGGCCGCGGCAACTCATTAAAATCTCGTCAGAGGTGAATTAACACGACCGCCATTAACATTAACGGCGCTGATTAGAAATATTAGCATTTTAGATTGTGAGGCTGAAGCGTAAGCGGGGCGGTGGGAAGCATATGGCGCCAAAAAAGACGAAGAGTTAGAGGAGGCTGGATGTACTGGCGGCTCAGTCCATTAACGGCGCGATCGCACGCGGCATCGTTAAGACTCTGACAGACGCGCAATAAGTCATCTCCAGCAAAAGAGTGACAATATGTCGCGCCTCTTTAGCATTCAGCCCGGCGGAGCGTGCGCCGTTTAATCAGCCTTTTATTTCGTAGACTTTCAAACGTCTTTCATGGTAGCGAGAGCAGGATTATTGGAGGATACAAGTCGCTGTAAGACTGTTGTTAGTGCTGAGATTCGGAGCTGGTGGTGTATGGAGGAGTTTTCTACAAGATGGCCACTAGGTGTCGCTGTATCACTGATCTTTCATTAGCCGCCACTTTCTCTCTCAAGAAAGCAGGTTCTTCATGCAAAAAAATGACAGAAATTTTTCCATCTTATGGTCCTTATTTTTATGTATTTACTTTATGCTATTATGTAATCACATTTTTTTTTACATTTTATGTAAAGCTAGGTGGCCGTTCCTGAATAACAGAAATCTCAAAGATGTGCCTCTTCAGCTGTCGCAAAACAAAACTCCCATCATGCCATGATAGTTTTCCACAATTACAACGGCTGGAACACTGCTGTGGGAATAATCATAAATGGCACTGCTGTAAAACTACTCAATGGGAAATAGCAGATGCTTTTTTATTAAAGGAGAAGTCCAGCGAAAATTTTTACTAAAGTATTGTATTGCCCCCCAAAATAAATTACCAAAATACACTTATTATGGGAAATGCTTATAAAGAGCTTTTTTCCCTGCACTTACTACTGCATCAAGGCTTCACTTCCTGGATAACATGATGATGTCACTTCCTGGATAACATGGTGATGTCACTTCCTGGATAACATGGTGACATCACTTCCTGGATAACATGGTGATGTCACTTCCTGGATAACATGGTGCTGTCACGACCCGACTCCCAGAGCTGTGCGGGCTGTGGCTGCTGGAGAGGATGATGGCAGAGGGATGCTCAGTGTCCCTCCAGTGCCCTGTGTCCCTCAGTGTCCCCCTGCCATCATCCTCTCCGGCAGCCAAAGCCTGCACAGCTCTGGGAGTCGGGTCGTGACATCACCATGTTATCCAGGAAGTGACATCACCATGTTATCCAGGAAGTGACATCACCATGTTATCCAGGAAGTGACATCACCATGTTATCCAGGAAGTGACAACACCATGTTATACAAGAAGTGACATCAACATGCTATACAAGAAGTGAAGCCTTGATGCAGTAGTAAGTGCAGGGTTTTTTCCCGCTTTATAAGCATTTCCCATAATAAGTTGATATTGGTGATTTGTAGAACTTTTGGGGGGGAAATACAATGCTTTAATAAAAATTTTCTCCTTTAAGGGACTATCTCTATTTCTATTAGGGATATTCCCATCTCAGCTTATATAGTTATACCTGTAGTCAAATTAATTTTTGCAATTACAATCATTTACCAAACATGTCTCCTCCTCCTGATATGTTGCCTTTTCCCTTTCTTGTTGACAGCTCATTGTCTAGGTTACCAACCACCACTCTGCTCTAAAAGCAGTGGTGTGGCTGGTGTATATAATGTATATTATATAAAGTGTATATACTGTATAATATATAAATATGTATACTATATCTATACATACACCAGCCAGACCACTGCTTTTAGAGCAGAGTGGTGGTTGGTAACCTAGGCAACCAGCTGTTAGCAAGTGAGGAAAAGAGCAGAATATCAGGAGGAGGAGACAAGTTTGGTAAATAAATGTAGTTGCAAAAATATTTAACCTGACGAATCCTACAGGTATAACTGTATTAACTAAGATGGGAATATCCCTTTAAATTCTATACTCAATAATCAATAGTCAATAGCTCAATAGTCAATAGCAACTGCCAAGAATGTGGAAGATGTGAGAGTGGGATGGAGCTCCCCTTATCACTATTGGCACACAGCTACCACTGATGGGAACAGAAGAGTTAACCAATCACATGCTGGAAGGTGAATACTGACTGCCCCCCCCAAAAAAAAAAAATTACAATAAAGAATTAACAAAATATATGTACCCAATGGTTCCTGTATAAACTACAACTTAACTACAGATGGATGTAAAAATTTTTTACCCTTTTTCAAAGCTAAAATTTGTTCTGTCACTAAGGGAATAAAAATGAACATAACGCATCTGCAATTTAAAAAAAATTAAATTTTTTTAAAGGGGTATTGTTTTCATTTGAAAGGGGTAGGTCACAAAAAAATCTTTAAAATCAAATGGTGCCAGAAAGTGCCAGAGATTTGTATTTACTTTACTATTTAATTTAATTTACTATTTTTAAAAAATCTTCAAATACTTATCAGCTGCTGTATGTCCTGCAGGAAGTGCTGTATTATTTCCATTCTGGAGAGCAGGAGAGGTTTTCTGGTTCAATGTTTTTATTAGTTTTTTTAAGAACAAATTACAAAAGAGAAAATCTATAAGCACTGACTTTAGTGCCAACAGTATAGTTAACGTTTAGAAACAACAGGAATAGCATTCGGTATATTATATAGATAGAGGTTTTCTATGTGGATTTGATCCTGCTCTGGACAGTTCCTGACATGGACAGAGGTGGCAGCAGAGAGCGCTGTGTCAGACTGGAAAGAATACACTACTTCCCGTCAGCGATGTCCCGTCTCAGTTAGTGATTGGCTGAGCGAGCTGTCACTGCCAGACGAGTCTGTCTCAAAAGTGAGGGCGGGATTGAACTCGAAGATGACGTAGGAGCACACCAGGGGAGCACGGAGAAGTAAGGAAAGGCTGTTAGTTATGTTCCCCACCAGGGCAGCAACATATTAATAGTTTAAAGTGAGCGGAATACCCCTTTAAGGCGACTGTTAAGTGGATACGCATGTAAGAGACCTTATGACAAAGCAGACGAACAGAAACAATGATGGCAGTGTGAGGACAGCCTAAGGGTGGCCATACACATGATTGCTGTCAGCTCCAGCTAGATCTATGAATGCTCAGTGCAGTGTTCATTGTCTTCTAAATGGACATGGGGGAGGAGGGATAAGGAGAATCCATGGGGGAGGAGGGACATGGGGGAGGAGGGATAAGGAGAATCCATGGGGGAGGAGGGACATGGGGGAGGAGGGATAAGGAGAAACCAGCTGCCAGACGCCTCTTATCTCTCCAAAAAGTAAAAGATTCAGCAATTGAAATCCAACAAATTGTATGGGAGAAGTCGTCATGGTGGTCTAGGCCATATGGAGAGGAAGAGAAAAAATAATGTCCACAGACAGAGAAGACGCCCCCTGTAAGTCACTGGATGTAACTGGATGTGACTTATCCAGTCTGAAGAGCCACTGTTTATGGTAATATCTGTCTGTGTATCTATCAGCATTGATGTAACATGCTATGTTAGGAGTTATGGTCTAGGGGTAACTCACCTGTCTATAAACCAATAACATTTTAAGCGCTGCAGAATCTGTTGGCGCTATACAAATAAATATTATTATTATTATTATTATTATTATTATTATTATTATTATTATTATTATTATTAATCATGAGCCCCTTGTCCTGGACCTGGTCCTAGTCACTGACTAACTTTTCTTCTTTAAAAAAGAGTCACTGACATCAGTTATGTCAAAAATTATTGATCACAGTGGGTCTCCCTGCTAACAGCCACTCTGATCAGAAGATACATTAGAGCACAGAAGCCCTGCCATTCGCTTCCCTGCTGTATCTCCTGATCGGTTAATTCCAACATTGTAAGCCTATGAGGCTTCATTGAGTAAGACCCACTGTGATCAATAACTTTAGACACGCCTGATGACATGACAAGTGTGATTCCTAATGACAGTGACTCACACGAGAGGTCGGCCACTTGTGGCCAAAATGCAGTAAACCAGTGATTTTCAACCAGTGTGCCGCGACACATGGTCGGGTGTGCCGCGGGGAAAGTTCCCCAAACTATGGTGCCCCTGCAGATCGCCCCGCTGCTGCTGTCCGCCTCACCTACTGGCCGCCTGTAGCGCCCAGACGTGCTCCTCCTATCCAATCAGCGGAGACCGGGAGCGTGGTGCGCTGCGGCAGGCCGTGATGCACGCATCCAATCAACTTGTGCGCTACGGCCCGCCGCAGCGCACCACGCTCCCGGTCTACGCTGATTGGAGGAGCACGTCCGGGCCCTACGGGCAGCCAGTAGGTGAGGCGGACAGCAGCGGTGACCATCTCGGAGGAGGTGACGAGGAAGGGGGGGGAGAGAAACCTGGGGATGGGGGAGAGAAACAGGAGAAAATAATGGGGGAGAGAAACATGGGCATGGTGGAGAGAAACATGGGGATGGGGGAGAGAAGCATGGGGGAGAAACAGGGGGGGAGAGACAGGGAGAGAAGCATGGGGGAGAGAAACCTGGGGATGGGGGAGAGAAACATGGAGATGGGGGAGAAACAGGGGGGGGGGGGAAACAGGGGGAGAGAAACATGGGGATGGGGGAGAGAAACAGCGGAGAGAAGCAGGGGGGAGAGAAGTTTGGTGGAGAGAAGCAGGGGGGAGAGAAGTATTGTGGAGGGAAGCACAGGAGAGAAGTATGGTGGAGAGAAGCACAGGAAAGAAGCAGGGGGGAGAGAAGCACAGGAGAGAAGCAGGGGGGAGAAGTATGGTGGAGAGAAGCACAGGAGAGAAGTAGGGGGGAGAAGTATGGTGGAGAGAAGCAGGGGGGAGAGGAGTATGGTGGAGAGAAGCACACGAGAGAAGCATGGGGGAGAGAAGCAGGGGGGAGAAGCATCGTGGAGAAAAGCATGGGGGAGAGAAGCAGGGGGGAGAAGTATGGTGGAGAGAAGCAGAGGGGAGAGGAGTATGGTGGAGAGAAGCACACGAGAGAAGCATGGGGGAGAGAAGCAGGGGGGAGAAGCATGGTGGAGAAAAGCATGGGGGAGAGAAGCAGGGGGGAGAGAAGCAGGGGGGAGAAGCATCGTGGAGAAAAGCATGGGGGAGAGAAGCAGGGGGGAGAGAAGCAAGGGGGAGAGAAGCACAGGAGAGAAGCATGGGGGAGAGAAGCAGGGGGGAGAAGTATGGTGGAGAGAAGCAGGGGGGAGAAGTATGGTGGAGAGAAGCACAGGGGGGAGAAGAAAACAGGCCCAGGTTTCACACTGAGTGAGTATAAATACATTTAGAATCTATTTTATTAACTATATGTATAATATGTACTGTTTTAGTGTCATTTTGTGCCATTTTGGTTGGTGGTGTGCCCCGGGATTTTTTAAGTATAAAAAGTGTGCCGCGGCTCAAAAAAGGTTGAAAATCACTGCAGTAAACAATGGTGCAAGATTTTTCTAGCAAACTTAGGTGGCCATTGGCTTCTACATTTTAGTCATATGTGGCCTGCTACTTGTGTGCCCTCACCCTTCTTGAGTCCTAATGTTAAAGGGGTACTCCAGTGAAAAAAAAATATTTTTTAATCAGCAGATGTTAGAAAGTTATATAGATTAGTAAAATACAGTGGTACCTCGGTTTAAGATTAACTTTGATTAAGAGCGTTTTGCAAGAAGAGCTCACAGTTTTAAAAATTGTGACTTGGTGTAAGAGCACCCTGTACTGGGTGGGAGGGGGAGTGGAGGAGGGGCATGGTCTGCATAGCGGGGTCTACAGCCCTGTACTCTGACCCAGGAAGTCTCCCTCACCTTCCAAATCATAGCAGATCCACTTCAGGCTGGGGCTTACATCAGGAGACAGGACTGTGGGGGTAATCTCTCCATACCTGTAACCCCTCTCTCCCCGGACAGAGAATGCTGCTATACTGTGCCCACACCTGCCCAGCTCATTCCTTCATGCTCCCTGCAGTCTCTGTCCGCCCTTGTGTTTCCCATCCTCTCCATTACTCTACAGCAGCGTTTCCCAACTGGCCAAGGAGAACCCGCCAGGGGTGCCGCGGGATCCCGGTGGGAAATGTGCGCTGTCACTTTAAGCATCCCGAGAAGCTGCGGCCTTACAGCTTCTCGGGATGCACAGATCACTTTGATGTTCCGCCCGCACTATGAGCGAGCGGAACATTAAAGTGAGCATAATGTAGGAGCAGGAAGTGTCAGCGTCCTGCTCCTACATTAACTCCCATAGGCCGCCGGCACTTCATACCAGCAGCCTATGGGAGGCCGGGAAGTGACCTCTCCGGCAGGCGTGATGATGTGACGTCATCACGCCTGCCGGAAGTCCCGTCCCCGCGGCTCGCAAGATGGAGCCAGAAGAGGAGAGCTGCTGCCTGCACAGCGTGGATTAGGTGAGTAGGATGTTTGTTTTTTTTAGGGGCAGAGCAGGGGGCCTTATTAGTTTATGGGGGGCACCTCTGGGGGCATTATTAGTATATGGGGGCACCTCTGGGGGCATTATTAGTTCATGGGGGCACCTCTGGGGGCATTATTAGTTCATAGGGGGCACCTCTGGGGGTATTATTAGTTCATGGGGGCACCTCTGGGGGCATTATTAGTTCATGGGGGCACCTCTGGGGGCATTATTAGTTCATGGGGGCACCTCTGGGGGCATTATTAGTTTATGGGGGGCACCTCTGGGGGCATTATTAGTATATGGGGGCACCTCTGGAGGCATTATTAGTTCATGGGGGCACCTCTGGGGGCATTATTAGTATATGGGGGCACCTCTGGGGGCATTATTAGTTCATGGGGGCACCTCTGGGGGCATTATTAGTTCATGGGGGCCACCTCTGGGGGCATTAGTTTATGGGGGAACCTCTGGGGGCATTATTAGTATATGGGGGCACCTCTGGGGGCATTATTAGTATATGGGGGCACCTCTGGGGGCATTATTAGTTCATGGGGGCCACCTCTGGGGGCATTATTAGTTCATTGGGGCACCTCTGGGGGCATTATTTGTTCATGGGGGCACCTCTGGGGGCATTATTAGTGTATGGGGGCACCTCTGGGGGCATTATTAGTTCATGGGGGCACCTCTGGGGGCATTATTAGTATATGGGGGCACCTCTGGGGGCATTATTAGTTCATGGGGGCACCTCTGGGGGCATTATTAGTTCATGGGGGCCACCTCTGGGGGCATTATTAGTATATGGGGGCACCTCTGGGGGCATTATTAGTTCATGGGGGCACCTCTGGGGGCATTATTAGTTCATGGGGGGCCACCTCTGGGGGCATTATTAGTTCATGGGGGCACCTCTGGGGGCATTATTAGTTCATGGGGGGCACCTCTGGGGGCATTATTAGTTCATAGGGGGAACCTCTGGGGGCATTATTAGTATATGGGGGCACCTCTGGGGGCTTTATTAGTTTATGGGGGCACCTCTGGGGGTATTATTAGCTCATGGGGCACCTCTGGGGGCATTATTAGTATATGGGGGCACCTCTGGGGGCATTATTAGTTCATGGGGGAACCTCTGGGGGCATTATTAGTTCATGGGGGCACCTCTGGGGGCATTAGTTTATGGGGGAACCTCTGGGGGCATTAGTTTAAGGGGGAACCTCTGGGGGCATTATTAGCTCATGGGGGCACAGCGGGGGATCCTACATACAGGGGGCACAGCAGGGGATCCTACATACAGGGGGCATCCCACATTCCTACTCGCTTTACTGCACATTACACCAAACAGCGCAGTTACTATGGGAGCCGACAGGGGGGAGAAAGGAAAGGAAGTTGCTAGAAATGGGCGGAGCCTAAACTGTTTGTCTCGCAGGTTCTGAAGAGATGAAAAGTAGCTGGAAGAAATAATCATGGCGGTCTGGGCCGGATGGAGAGGAAAAGGGAAAGTGACGCCTCAGATCAAAGAAGACGTCACCTGTGAGTCACTGTATGACTGTTTTCTTATTTTGTAGAACATTATTTAGTAGGGGTGCCCCGGGGAATTTTTTTTTTCCAAGGGGTGCCCCGAGGTGGAAAAGGTTGGGAAGCACTGCTCTACAGTAACTTATATTATGCTCATAATCTAAGGCACCACTGAACTTCTATTTAAAAATATCTAGTCTTCCAGTACTTATCAGCTGCTGTATGTCCTGCAGGAAGTGGTGTATTCTTTCCAGTCTGACAAAGTGCTCTCTGCTGCTATCTCTGTCCATGTCAGGAACTGTCCAGAGCAGGAGAGGTTTTCTATGGGGATTTGCTATTCCTGAGGACAGTTCCTGACTTGAGAGTTTTAAATAGAACTTTAGAGTACGCCTTAAAAGGGAAACTGACAGCACAGTTATGCATATATCCATGCTGCCTTTTTCCTGTTGTTTATCACACAAGTATCAGATACATACCATCAGTGCTGCTCTGTTATCCGGCATCTAGGTAAAAAACATTCTTTTCTCCTAGCTGCTATAAGCTGATTACTGTGCCCGGCTTATTAGCCATTTAAATGCAGCTGACAACCCCTGCTTCTGGCCAGGCCTCAGCTCTGCAATGACGTTGATCTTGGCTCGGCACTCTATTGCTCTGGGCTCCAGCAACCCAGAGTAATGGAGCACTGATCTCATGGATCAATGCAGCATCTATATACTGCATTGATCTCTATAAAAGATAAGTATGGTCAACTTAAAATTCCCCTAGAGGGACTTCAAATTACAGTGTAAAATTTTTTTTTTTCCATTAAGGAAAAATCCCATCCCATAATAAAATTTTAACTGTCCTCATTTTATAAAAAAAAAAAAAAAAAAAATTGTAATTGTAAAATACATTACAATTCACCCAAATTATCATATTCCTGATCTCGCACGATAAATGACGTAAGTGCAAAAAAAAAAAAGAAAGCCAAATCGCAAAATTGCAGATTTTTGGTCACATCAAATCCAGAAACATTGTAATAATAAGTGATCAAAAAGTCGCATATATGCAAGCAAGATACCAATAGAAAGTACAGATCATGGCGCAAAAAATGACACCTCACACAGCCCCATAGACCAAAGCATGAAAAGCGTTATAATCATGGGAATAGAGCGATTTTAAGAAAATTTAGTTGTTTTAAAAAGGTTTTAATTTTTTAAAAAGCCATCAAATAAAATAAAAATTCTACAAGTTACATATCGTTGTAATTGTACCGACCTGAGAAACATAGGTGATATGTCAGTTTTACCGTAGGGCGGAAACACAAAACCCACTGAAATAAAAAAAATAAAAAACATTTTTTTTTTTTTCCTGTTTCACCACGCAAATATTTTTTCCGGTTACGCAGCGTTTTTTCTGGAAAAATTAAGTCTGTAATTGTAAAGTACAACTGGTGTCGCAGAAAAAAGGGGTTAAGTGGGTCTGTAGGTGAATAAATGCAAGCGCTTTGACCTTTTAAACATAAGAAAATAAAATCTAAAATTGGTCTGGTCCTCAAAGGGTTAAAGCAGAGGCCTGGCCATGGAGTAGTAGGGAGGGGATCTGCCTCCTTGGCTGTCAGATATAGCCGGTGTCCTCCCGCATGCTGAAATGACTCTATTTTCCATGTATAAATATTATTCAAGCAGGAAAATGCAATAAAAGATAAATCAATCCAAAAACCAGAGCGGCAAATAAAAGTAAAGAGAGAACGATAGAAAACAGCGATAATGTCAGCGATGGCAGCGCTTTCCGGCACGGCTGAGGGATCTGCTTTCTGTCAGCCGCGTACGGCAAAGGAGATGAGTACATGATAAAACACGGCCGATAGCAACGACCGACACCGCAAAGAAATCATCACCGGCTACTGTCACCACATTCTATAATGTCAGATACAGAATTACATCTCATGTATCTATAAAGGACACGTACGCTGTCACCTGGAAACCATCAGCAAGCAGGGACATTCAGTTTCACTATAGGAACTTCTATACAGCCCAGCATACCATTTTATATATACTGCCCCGCATACCATTATATATACAGCCCAGCATACCATTTTATATATACAGCCCAGCATACCATTATATATACAGCCCAGCATACCATTATGTATATACAGCCCAGCATACCATTATGTATATACAGCCCAGCATACCATTATATATATATACAGCCCAGCATACCATTATATATATACAGCCCCGCATACCATTATATATACAGCCCAGCATACCATTTTATATATACAGCCCCGCATACCATTATATATACAGCCCAGCATACCATTTTATATATACAGCCCCGCATACCATTATATATACAGCCCAGCATACCATTATGTATATACAGCCCAGCATACCATTATATATATATATATATATATATACAGCCCCGCATACCATTATATATACAGCCCAGCATACCATTTTATATATACAGCCCCGCATACCATTATATATACAGCCCAGCATACCATTTTATATATACAGCCCAGCATACCATTATATATACAGCCCAGCATACCATTATGTATATACAGCCCAGCATACCATTATATATATATATATATATATATACAGCCCCGCATACCATTATATATACAGCCCAGCATACCATTTTATATATACAGCCCAGCATATCATTATATATATACAGCCCAGCATACCATTTTATATATACAGCCCAGCATACCATTTTATATATACGGCCCAGCATACCATTATATATACAGCCCAGCATACCATTATATATACACAGCCCAGCATATCATTATATATATATATACAGCCCAGCATACCATTATATATATATACAGCCCAGCATACCATTTTATATATACAGCCCAGCATACCATTATATATACAGCCCAGCATACCATTATATATATACAGCCCAGTATAACATTATATATACAGCCCAGCATACTATTATATATATATATATATATATACAGCCCAGCATACCATTATACACACAGCCCAGTATACCATTATATATATATACAGCCCAGCATACCATTATATATACACCCCACCATACCATTATATATACAGCCCAGCATACCATTATATATATACAGCCCAGCATACCATAATATATATAGACAGCCCAGCATTCCATTATATATACAGCCCAGCATACTATTATATATATACAGCCCAGCATGCCATAATATATATAGACAGCCCAGCATTCCATTATATATACAGCCCAGCATACCATTATATATATACAGCCCAGCATACCATAATATATATAGACAGCCCAGCATTCCATTATATATACAGCCCAGCATACCATCATATATATACAGCCCAGCATACCATCATATATATATATACAGCCCAGCATACCATTATATATACAGCCCAGCATACCATTATATATATATATATATATATATATATATATATATATATATATATACAGCCCCACATACATTTTGCTTTCCCTGCTGCCTGGTTGCACTGGTAAAGGAGAGGTCTGTGTATTTTGAAAATGCAACAGCCGACGGGGCAAATTTGATAAGAAGTGCCAGCCTACCTCTCCCCATGCCGGCGGTGAGCGGCAGGACCAGCCTCGGGCCCCCCACCAGAAGTCATTTTGGACTGTCCACTCAGCCAATCAGTGAATGTAGCAGGGTCCCGCCCGAGTTACTGAGCGGCCAGTAAATCAGCTGGGTCGTGACGTGTACAACCCGGAGATCCCATCGGGGTCCCGAAGCCGGTTCCGCCACTTACCATGGGCACGGGGAGAGGTAAGTTGGTACCGCATTTTCAAAATCCCCAGACTTCTCCTTTAAGACTGTCAGAAATCACTATCCCTAAATCCTTCTCTTCTGAAGTCTTTGCCAAAAAAGAACTGCCAATATGATACTCGGATAGAGGATTCCTGTTTACATATATGTTAAAAATCTCCATATCCATCCAGATTTATTAATATGCAAAGGGAGTAAGGTATTAGTGATCTACCTGGACATACAACAGGACACCTTGGATTAGAAGCTCAAAATAAACCAAGTTAAGAAAGAGATCTGTGAACGACAGCTTGTTGATGCTTTCTAGAAACAGGTTAAAGGGGAACTTTTTTCCACGTTCTGCCCAAAAGTTTGTACATTTTTGGCAAAAATATCAGTAATGAACCTAAGCACACGGCCAAGGCACAGGGGCAACTCTATGAATGTCCTGGAGGGTCCGGGCAAGGCCTTGAACCCAACTGGAAAGACCTGAAAATGGTGTCCACCAACGGCCCCATCCAACCTGACACAGCGGGAGAGGATCTGCAGAGAAGAATGGCAGAAGAGCCCTTAATCCAGGTGTCTCTCCTCACCTTGAGAGCAGAATGATAAGAGAACTGGAGTTTAAGTTTATCACACGGCCTCAAAATAACAAAATGTTATTAAAGTAAAAGGGTCTGAAGACGTTCTGGCTGCAGTGAACTGGTGGACAGAATATGTAAAAAAAAAAATTCAGAAAAATCCCATTTTATGGTTTCAAATAAATAAAATCAGGGAGCAGCTTGGGGACAGAGGCAGGCTGGGCAGGTCCCCCCCACCACCAATGCAGCTTCGGGGTGAGCTTCTGGCACAGACAGCCTGTATAACAGTCCGGAAGCTCACAGCTGCAGCCCCGAAGTCCCGAACTCCTCTCCTGCTTGGCGCGCATGTGACGTCATCGCACCGAGCAGGAGAGAAGTTTGGGCACCGCGGGGCTGCAGCTGTGAGCTTCCGGCCTGTGATACAGGCTCTCTGTGCCGGAAGCTGATGCCGGCCCTGCAGCGACAATCCCCACCCCCACCCCGGACCGCGGGTGCCTAGTGGCAAATACGACCCTGCGTGCACCTCCAGGATCATACTACTACCTCCTTCATCCTCCTGCACCTCCAAGATCATACTACCCCTTTATCATCATACTACTACCCCCTTCATCCTCCTGCCCATCATATTGCTACCCCTCTCATCCTCCTACCCCATCATACTACTATATCCTCCTGCCCTTCCATCATCATAGTACTACCCCTCTTATCACCATACTACTACCCCCTTCATCCTCCTGCCCTTCCATCATCATAGTACTACCCCTCTTATCACCATACTACTACCCCCTTCATCCTCCTGCCCTTCCATTATCATAGTACTACCCCTCTTATCACCATACTACTACCCCCTTTATCCTCCTGCCCTTCCATCATCATAGTACTACCCCTCTTATCACCATACTACTACCCCCTTCATCCTCCTGCCCTTCCATCATCATAGTACTACCCCTCTTATCACCATACTACTACCCCCTTCATCCTCCTGCCCTTCCATCATCATAGTACTACCCCTCTTATCACCATACTACTACCCCCTTCATCCTCCTGCCCTTCCATCATCATAGTACTACCCCTCTTATCACCATACTACTACCCCCTTCATCTGTATTTAAAACAAAAAAAGCTATACTTACCTCACCTGCAGGGCCGATTCTAGCTTTTCTGCCGCCTGAGGCGAGAATTGACATGGCGCCCCCCTCTACACTAAGATGATAAGCAAGTGGACCAGATCCTCTGCAGACGTTGTGGTCCTGCTGCAGATCTACAGTACGGTATTTCTGCACCAAAATAAATGCATTTTAAATCTGCAGCATTTAGTACAGTACACACTGTGCCCCAATATGTAATACCACCACACACTGTGCCCGCAGGATGTATACCACCTCATACTGTGCCCCCAGGATGTAATACCACCACACACTGTGCCCCCAGGATGTAATACCACCACACACTGTGCCCGCAGGATGTAATACCACCTCACACTGTGCCCGCAGGATGTAATACCACCTCACACTGTGCCCGCAGGATGTAATACCACCACACACTGTGCCCCCAGGATGTATACCACCACACACTGTGCCCGCAGGATGTAATACCACCTCACACTGTGCCCCCAGGATGGAATACTACTACACCGGGACATAATACCACCACACACTGTGCAGGTAAAAATACCTCCCTCCCCTCTCTTCAGCATACAGTCCCATGAAAATACCTCTCTTTCTTCTCTAGCATACAGTCCCATGTAAATACCTCCCTCCCCTCTCTTCAGCATACAGTCCCATGAAAATATCTCCCTCTCTTTAGCATACAGTCCCATGTAAATACCACCCTCCCCTCTCTAGCATACAGTCCCATGTAAATACCTCCCTCCCCTCTCCTCAGCATACAGTCCCATGAAAACACCTCCCTCTCTTCAGCAAACAGTCCCATGTAAATACCACCCTCCCCTCTCTAGCATACAGTCCCATGTAAATACCTCCCTCCCCTCTCCTCAGCATACAGTCCCATGAAAATACCTCCCTCTCTTCAGCATACAGTCCCATGTAAATACCTCCCTCCCCTCTCCTCAGCATACAGTCAAATGAAAACACCTCCCTCTCCTCTCTTTAGCATACAGTCCCATGTAAATACCTCCCTCCCCTCTCTAGCATACAGTCCCATGTAAATACCTCCCTCCCCTATCTTCAGCATACAGCCACCCTCCCCCTCACCTTCCAGCACCCTGCTCCTGCTGTTACACTTCAAGAGGGATAGAGGAGAGCTCATGAGGTCGGGAGGAGGATGAAGCCAGGTCAGCACAGCAGCTACTATCAGAATTTGTTGTGGGTGCAATGTGCTGCAGTGCTGCCTGCAGACTGGTCCCAGGAGCTCCTGCTCACACTGTGGTGCTGTTAGTATTACTGTGTGAGCAGGACGACTATGTGCTGCACTGGACATTGGTAATGTAACACTATGCTGGGCGACCACACCAGTGCTGCATAGTCTTCTGGCCTCTGCTCCCTGTCAGATCGTCTCTCCGGTATAGGTGGGCGGCACTATACACAGCTCAGAGGAAAGGGGTCAAGTTGTTGCTGGGCCAAGTGTACTGCTGACAACCTGATGTGCTGAGCACACTGCACCCAGTCGGGTAAATCATTTAACCCCCTAACTTGAGTAAAGTCCCCCCCCCCCCCTCATACCGCTTGGGCATGAGACGCTCCTCTTGTCTGGCTGGGCCCCCATCTTCATCTTCTTCTGGTGGGCGGAATAAGGAGCAGTTCCCCTTCCCCATTGGAGGCTGCCTGCTCCTCTAGTGGGGCTGGAGACAGTGACATGTGACAGTGCAGGGGCCTCAGTCCTGTGGCGGGGGAAGCTGATCAGCAGCGCTGCCTGCCTGTTTCCTGTGAGGGGGTCACTGATAAGCACAGTGTGTGGCAGCGGGCGGCCCCCTCAGTCAGACAGCGGCCCCAGTCCCTAAATAGCAGTTGCTTGGGCGGCCCCCACGGACTGGCAATCAGGGCAGCCCATCTGCAGATCTCCCTCTCCTCCTGGCTATTGTAATGGGGTCGGCCGTCAGCCGCACAGCACAGCCAGTCCCTGCACAGTGAGTGTTCAGCCATGTGATGTAAACATTGAAGCTCACAGTGCAGAGGAGGCTGGTGCCGCCCCCCTCAGGGCTGTGTGATCTGCCGCCTGAGGCGAAGTCTTCACTTCGCCTCATGGCAGATGCGGGCCTGCTCACCTGTATGGTTCCTCTAGTCCCCCAGCGACTCCTCTCCCTGCTCTGCATGAGTGACATCACTCACGCCCACAGGGGGCGGGGTTTCTGAGGCGGAGCTTCTCAGGACATAGTTTTGCCGGGGCTGTCTCCTCAGAATTGGGAAAATCCTGGCAAAACTATGTACTTAGCCAGCTGTAGCACAGCACAGTGCACCGATGCGAAGTGCAGCCTCTTGTGGCTGGAGGTATAATGCTGCCTCCGGCCACAAGAGTGATTGACACAGCCAGGAGCCAATGCTGTGTCAATCACATCCTGGCCCAGAAGGAACTGTATGTGCTCATTAGGAGTGCGAGCGCATACAGTTCCCATATGCAGTGTGCGGGGACGAGGTGGGGGCTGCAGTCCCGGGATCCTCCGCCACCAGTAGGGCTGCTGACGGCCTGACAGCTGTGGCAGCGTCCAACGCATCACTCTATGGCTGTCTAGGGGCCCCAGCTGTCGGATGGTCAGTGGCAGTGGGGGAGGGGCCCTCCGGTGGCCCAGTACGACACTGGGATGATCCACGGAAGGCATGGGAGAAGGTCATGTAATCAAATGAGCCCAAAATAGAACTTTTCAGTATCAACTCCACTCGCCATGCCAACCGTGAAGCCTGGGGATGTAAATATTATACTTATGGGGTGCAGAGGGGACATGACAAATGCAGCGTATAGAAGGACCAGTGGATGGGGTCATGGATTGTGAGAGTTTGGCCAACAACCTCTTTCCCTTAGTAGGAGCATTGAAGAGTCGTGGTTGGGTCTTCCAGTATGACAATGACCTGAAACACATAGTCAGGACAACTAAGGAGCGGCTCTGTAAGAAGCATTTCATGGTCCTGGAGTGGCCGCCGGTCTCCACACCTGAACCCCATAGAAAATCTTTGGACGGAGCTGAAACTCAATGTTGACTCCAGCAACAGCCCCGAAGCCTGAAAGATCTGAAGAGGTGTAAAGAGTGCTGCCCCCAGTCGTATATACCCCGTGTGCTCCCCCACTAGTATATAGACCCCCTGTGTGCTCCCCCACTTGTATATAGCTCCCCTGTGTGCTCCCTCAGTGGTATATAGCCCCCCTGTGTGCTCCCCCACTAGTATATAGACCCCCTGTGTGCTCCCCCACTTGTATATAGCTCCCCTGTGTGCTCCCTCAGTGGTATATAGCCCCCCTGTGTGCTCCCCCACTTGGATATAGACCTCCTGTGTGCTCCCCCACTTGGATATAGACCCCTGTGTGCTCCTCCAGTAGTATATAGATCCCTGTGTGCTCCCCCAGTAGTATATAGACCACTATGTGCTCCTCCAGCAGTATATAGACCCCTTGTGTGCTGCCCCGTTATATATAGACCCCCTGTGTGCTCCCCCAGTTATATATAGACCCCCCTGTGTGCTCCCCGTTATATATAGACCTCCTGTGTGCTCCCCCAGTAGTATATAGACCACTATGTGCTCCTCCAGCAGTGTATAGACCCCTTGTGTGCTGCCCCCAGTTATATATAGACCCCCTGTGTGCTCCCCCAGTTATATATAGACCCCCTGTGTGCTCCCCGTTATATATAGACCCCGTGTGCTGCCATCAGTAGTATATAGACCTCCTGTGTGCCCCACCAGTAGTATATAGACCCTCTGTGTGTTCCCCCAGTAGTATATAGACCCCCTGTGTGCTCCTCCAGTAGTATATAGACCCCTGTGTGCTGCCCCAGTAGTATATAGACCCCTGTGTGCCCCCCGTTATATATAGACCCCCCCTGTGTGCTGCCTCAGCAGTATATAGACCCCCTGTGTGCCCCACCAGTAGTATATAGACTCCTGTGTGTTCGCCCAGTAGTATATAGACCCCCTGTGTGCCCCACCAGTAGTATATAGACCCCTGTGTGTTCCCCCAGTATATAGACTCCCTGTGTGCCCCACCAGTTGCATGCACTGGTGATGTATACATTGTGTATAGTATATACTATATATCCCGGGGTCAGTCCGGTAGCAGTGATTTATACATTGTGTATATAGTATATTCTGTATATACTGGTGATGTATACACTGTGTATAGTATATACTGCATACACTGGGGTCGGTCCGGCAGCAGTGATATATACATTGTGTATATAGTATATATGTTGCATGTACTGATGATGTATACAGTGTGTATATAATATAGTATATATGCTGTATATACGGCTGATGTATACACTGTGTATAGTATAAACTGTATACACCGGGTCGGTCCGGCAGCAGTGATATATACAGTGTGTATAGTATATACTGTATACACCGGGGTCGGTCCGGCAGCAGTGATATATACAGTGTGTATATATAGTATATATGCTGTATATACGGCTGATGTATACACTGTGTATAGTATATACTGTATACACCGGGGTCGGTCCGGTAGCAGTGATATATACAGTGTGTATATAGTATATATGCTGTATATACGGCTGATGTATACACTGTGTATAGTATATACTGTATACACCGGGGCCGCCGGCCTCCTGTCCCCGCTCACCGGCCTCCATCCCCCGCAGACGATGATGCTGCGACCCCCCAGCCCGAGCCCCATGTGACCGGGGGAGGCGCCGCGCTGGCTCCGGGCCACTGGCTCTCACTGCGGGGAGGAGGTGGCGCGGCAGCCGGGAAGCAGGAGCTCGGTACCCGGGCTGCACGGATGGCCGCGGCTGGGGCTGAGCTGGAAGGAGCGACCGCCTGATCCCGCGGGGAGGAGTACGGGGAAGGCGAGGACATGGCCGGCATCCTCAAGGTAAGAGCCCCGGCTTTGTTATAGGGAACCGGGGAGGGGACGGGGACTGCGGGGCGCTCTGCCCGCTCTGTCCTGCGGGATGCTGGGGATGAAGGGCAGGAGGGACGGAGGGAGCAGCGGGACACAGGCGAGGGTGAGTGCCGGATCAGAGGGGGAGGTGAGAGTGTATGAGAGGTGAGTGTGAGCTGGGAGTGTATGAGAGGTGAGTGTGAGCTGGGAGTGTATGAGAGGTGAGTGTGAGCTGGGAGTGTATGAGTGAGAGGTGAGTGTGAGCTGGGAGTGTATGAGAGGTGAGGGTGAGCTGAGAGTGGATGAGAGGTGAGTGTGAGCTGGGAGTGTATGAGAGGTGAGTGTGAGCTGAGAGTGTATGAGAGGTGAGTGTGAGTGTGTAAGTGAGAGGTGAGTGTGAGCTGGGAGTGTATGAGAGGTGAGTGTGAGCTGGGAGTGGATGAGAGGTGAGTATGAGCTGAGAGTGTGTGAGTGAGAGGTGAGTGAGGGGTGAGTGTGAGCTGGGAGTGTATGAGAGGTGAGTGTGAGCTGAGAGTGTATGAGTGAGAGGTGAGTGTGAGCTGGGAGTGTATGAGAGGTGAATGTGAGCTGGGAGTGTATGAGAGGTGAGTATGAGCTGAGAGTGTGTGAGTGAGAGGTGAGTGTGAGCTGAGAGTGAGGGGTGAGTGTGAGCTGGGAGTGTATGAGAGGTGAGTGTGAGCTGAGAGTGTATGAGTGAGAGGTGAGTGTGAGCTGAGAGTGAGGGGTGAGTGTGAGCTGGGAGTTAATGAGAGGTGAGTGTGAGCTGAGAGTGTATGAGTGAGAGGTAAGTGTGAGCTAAGAGTGTATTTGAGAGGTGAGTGTGATCTGGGAGTGTATGAGTGAGAAGTGAGTGCGAGCTGAGAGTGTATGAGTGAGAAGTGAGTGCGAGCTTAGAATGTATGAGTGAGAGGGGAGTGTGATGTGTGAGCTGAGAGTGTAGGAGTGAGAGGTCAGTGTGAGCTAGGAGTGTATGAGTGAGAGGTGAGTGTGAGCTAGGAGTGTATGAGTCAGAGGTGAATGTGAGCTGAGAGTGTGTGAGTGAGAGGTGAGTGTGAGCTGTGAGTGTATGAGTGAGAGGTGAGTGTGAGCTGGGAGTGTATGAGAGGTGAGTATGAGCTGAGAGTGTGTGAGTGAGAGGTGAGTGTGAGCTGAGAGTGAGGGGTGAGTGTGAGCTGGGAGTGTATGAGAGGTGAGTGTGGGCTGAGAGTGTATGAGTGAGAGGTGAGTGTGAGCTGAGAGTGAGGGGTGAGTGTGAGCTGGGAGTTAATGAGAGGTGAGTGTGAGCTGAGAGTGTATGAGTGAGAGGTAAGTGTGAGCTAAGAGTGTATTTGAGAGGTGAGTGTGATCTGGGAGTGTATGAGTGAGAAGTGAGTGCGAGCTGAGAGTGTATGAGTGAGAAGTGAGTGCGAGCTTAGAATGTATGAGTGAGAGGGGAGTGTGATGTGTGAGCTAGGAGTGTATGAGTGAGAGGTGAGTGTGAGCTAGAAGTGTATGAGTCAGAGGTGAATGTGAGCTGAGAGTGTGTGAGTGAGAGGTGAGTGTGAGCTGTGAGTGTATGAGTGAGAGGTGAGTGTGAGCTAAGAGTCTATGAGTAAGAGGTGAATGTGATATGTGAGCTGAGAGTGTGAGTGAGAGGTGGGTGTGAGGTGAGAGTTTGGAAGGTAAGTACATGAGTGTATAACTGGGAGGCGAGCGGCGCTCCGGTGCCCGGTTCCCGGACGGTTCCTGGTGTCTGACGCGGGCCCGAGACGTGACGTCTCAGGTCCGCTCAGCCACTCAGTGAAGGAGGATCCGTTTCAAGTCCGCTTAGATTCCGCTTAGATCGGACCTGAGACGTCAAGTATTTGAGATGACATAATCAGCTCAGTGTGAGTAGTAAGTGTGAGCTGAGTGCAAAGAGGTGAGTGTGAACCGATAGTTGGAGAGGCGTAGCTAAGGTGTGAGATGAGAATAGCAGAAGTGTGAGCTGAAAACACAAGAAATAAGTGTAAGAGGAGTGGGTGTGAGCTAAGAATTAATAGTGTAAGCAGAATGTAGGTGAGTGTGGACTGGGCATGTGTGAGAGGCAAATGTCAGTGTATGAGATGTAAGTTGAGATATTTGTAGGCGAGTGTGAGCTGAGTGTATGAGAGGTGATTATAGACACAGTGTATGATCCTGAGCCACTGTGCAGAACAATCCTGGACTCCATGTGATGCAGGACCGTGTTCACACTGAGTCACCGCTGCACCATATATCTGTGCAGCAGTAGATCCGCAACGGATTTGCACAATCTTGTGTGAAACTTTCTCATGGTGCACTATAAGTTAGTGTATGGCACTATTATGTCTGGGCAAGGTATGGCGCTATTTCTCAGTATGATGATTTAAAACTTATTTAAAATTCCTGCATTAAAACCACATGAAAACCTTCCCCTCCATTGATTTCAGTGGGAACTGTGCAGAGGAGAAGGGACGTGTTCCTTCTTTTCCATCCGGTTACGCTCTGAATCTCCCACTGAAATCAATAGGTGACAGGAATGCTCCGACTTGCACTGACTGCGGCTCAGAGAAACACCTGGCACCGGTGTGAGTTCTGCCCATGTGCACTCGGCCCAAGACTAAACTAAGTGTATGAGAAATAAGTATGAGCTTAGAGTAGGGGAGGTAAGTGTATGTTAAGGGTGGGTGGGAGCTGAAAGTATGAGAGGTGAGAATGAACTGAGTGCAGGTAAATGTAAGCTGAGGCTATAAGATGTGAGTGTAAGCTTAGTGTATGACAAGTAAGTGTAAACTGAATGTATGAGAGGTGAGTGTATGACAAGTAAGTGTAAGCTGAATATATGAGAGGTGAGTGTATGACAACTAAGTGTAAGCTGAGTGTATGAGAGGTGAGTATATGACAAGTAAGTGTAAGCTGAATATATGAGAGGTGAGTGTATGACAAGTAAGTGTAAGCTGAATATATGAGAGGTGAGTGTATGACAACTAAGTGTAAGCTGAGTGTATGAGAGGTGAGTATATGACAAGTAAGTGTAAGCTGAATATATGAGAGGTGAGTGTATGACAAGTAAGTGTAAGCTGAATATATGAGAGGTGAGTGTATGACAAGTAAGTGTAAGCTGAATATATGAGAGGTGAGTGTATGACAAGTAAGTGTAAGCTGAATATATGAGAGGTGAGTGTATGACAAGTAAGTGTAAGCTGAATATATGGGAGGTGAGTGTATGACAAGTAAGTGTAAGCTGAATATATGAGAGGTGAGTGTATGACAAGTAAGTGTAAGCTGAATATATGAGAGGTGAGTGTATGACAAGTAAGTGTAAGCTGAATATATGAGAGGTGAGTGTATGACAAGTAAGTGTAAGCTGAGCGTGAGCTGAGAGTTTAAAAAGTAAGTGTATGATAGGTGGGTGTAAGCTGGGTATGTCCGAAGTGACTGTAAGATGACAGTATGAGAGGTGGGATAAACTCAGTAAATGTAAGGTGAGTGTAAGTTCAGTGTATGAGTGGTGAGTGTGAACTGAGTGTATGAAAGGTGAGTGTGACCTCAGTGTATGAGAGGTAAGTGTGAGCTCACTGTATGAGAGGTGAGTGTCACCTCAGTGTATAAGAAATCAGTGTGAGCTCAGTGTATGAGAGCTGAGTGTGAGCTCTGTGTGTAAGAGATGATTGTGAGCTCAGTGTATGAGAGGTGAGTGTGACCTCAGTGTATAAAAGGTGAGTGTGACCTCAGTGTATGAGAGATTATTGTGAGAAGTGTATAAGGGGTGAGTGTGACCTCAGTGTATGAGAGATTATTGTAAGAGAAGTGTATAATAGCTGAGTGTGACCTCAGTGTATGAGAGATTATTGTAAGAGAAGTGTATAATAGCTGAGTGTGACCTCAGTGTATGAGAGATTATTGTGAGCTCAGTGAATGAGAGGTGAGCGTGAGCTCCATGTATAAGGGTACTATTACACAGAACGATAATCGTCCGAGTCCTATCCGGCCGATTATTGTTCTGTGTAATAAACACAATGATCAGCCGATTATCGTTGTCATCGGCTGATTGTTGATATAGGTTCTGACCTATAATCGTCAGCCACCGACCACGCACCGCTACGTGTAATAGCGGTGCGCAGCCAGCGGCTGACGATTTGCAAAATAAATACTTTACCTATGCCGGGTCCAGCGCTCCTCCTGCTCCTCTTCTCCCCGGCTCCCGCGCGCTGCAGCTTCAGAGCGGCCTGTCAAAGCTGACAGGCCGCTCAGCCAATCACAGGCCGGGATCCAGTGAGAAGAAGAGCAAGAGGAGCCCTGGACCATGGATAGGTAAATTATGCCAATTTAGCAAGGGCTGCAAGGACATCGGTAACGATGTCCGTACAGCCGTTGTAAAACGATTATCAAGCCGTGTAACAGGCCCAGTAAACGAGCAATGATCTAGCAGATCGGCACTCGTTTACTGTTATTATCGGGCCCCCATTTGCCCATGTAATAGGACCCTAAGACAATATTGTGAGCTTAGTGTATGAGAGGTGAGTGTGAGCTTAGTGTATAAGAGATTATTGTGAGCTCAGTGTATGAGAAGTGAGTGTGAGCTCAGTGTATGAGAAGTGAGTGTGAGCTCAGTGTATAAGAAGTGAGTGTGAGCTCAGTGTATGAGAAGTGAGTGTGAGCTCAGTGTATGAGAAGTGAGTGTGAGCTCAGTGTATGAGAGGTGAGTGTGAGCTTAGTGTATAAGAGATTATTGTGAGCTCAGTGTATGAGAAGTGAGTGTGAGCTCAGTGAATGAGAAGTGAGTGTGAGCTCAGTGTATGAGAGGTGAGTGTGAGCTTAGTGTATAAGAGATTATTGTGAGCTCAGTGTATGAGAAGTGAGTGTGAGCTCAGTGTATGAGAGGTGAGTGTGAGCTTAGTGTATAAGAGATTATTGTGAGCTCAGTGTATGAGAAGTGAGTGTGAGCTCAGTGTATGAGAGGTGAGTGTGAGCTCAGTGTATGAGAGGTGAGTGTGAGCTTAGTGTATAAGAGATTATTGTGAGCTCAGTGTATGAGAAGTGAGTGTGAGCTCAGTGTATGAGAGGTGAGTGTGAGCTTAGTGTATAAGAGATTATTGTGAGCTCAGTGTATGAGAGGTGAGTGTGAGCTCAGTGTATGAGTATGTGACATAGAATAGTGATCGCAGGATTTCTGTAGTCTGTCAGTAATCCCATTGATCAACACTACAGCCGCCCACAGTATGGCTGATAAAAGAGAACAATAGATTCTATTCAGCCCCACAGCAAATGGAGATAGAGGCGTATAATTGTCGTCCTAACTAGTCGGACTCATCATTGAAGAACTTGCTTAATAGTAAAGACTGGTCAGAGTGGAGCCCCCCATTAAGTGTACTGTCCCTTTAAGAAGCCATCCAGTATATGGCATATAAATAGGATGTGTTGGATGAGTGCCGGGAGCAGGGATAAGCCTCTTTTCTCTGCAGACATTTGGTTTCTTAGAAAGTTGAATGAAAGGTTAAGGATTATGGAAGAAGCCATCGCAATAAAGTGTGACGGGGAGGAGCTTACCATCAGTTTCCATGTGAATCTTCTTAAAGGGCCCCGTCAGTGTCATTGTTTGGGATACTGAGTGTATGAAACGTTGTCATAGATCTTATGAGGGTAACATGTTATCGTCCTTGTCCCCCGCATCCTGTAGTTACCCTTTAACCCCTTCCCATACCTTGATGTAGAAGTAATGTTCTTCAGGGGGTCAGACATCTTGGTGTACCACATGCGTAGTACTCATCCGCAACACCCCCGAGTTAACATATTCAGTGCTGGGATCAAACCCCCTCTCATAATCACTTCTTCTGGATACACGGTCCTCTGTAAGCCTGCAGTATCCGGGTACTCCACTTGTATTTGGGGTTCTAAGGATTACTGGGGGGGGGGCAGCAGTCAGTGATCTGTTTGTTATGCTCTATCCTGTGGATATTGTGAATGAGTATAACTTGTTAAGAAGGGAGCACCCCTTTAAAAACCCTTTCATGCCATAGAGACACGTCAGACATTTTGAGCAGTTGGGGTCTGGGAGATCAGATCCTCACCGATCACTAGAATGAGTCTATGACTAAGGAGAGTAATGGAAAGGGAATCTCTTAGCTGAGAACTTCTCCCCTCTCATTGTAAAAATTGGGTGTAGCTCTGCTCCCCCCGCCCACCAGCCCTGACCCATCAATACTCTTGACTTGACTTGTCTCTATGACATGTTGCATAGTTGGTACAAACAGAGAATTTGTAAGGGCCCTATTCCACTGGACGATTATCGTTCAGATTATCGTTAAATCGTTCGAATCTAAACGATAATCGTTCGGTTGAAATGCAGTTAACGATTAACGACCGAACGAGAAATCGTTGATCGCTTTATAAGACCTGGACCTATTTTTATCGTTGCTCGTTCGCAAATCGTTCGCGTTGAATAAGGGCCCTATTCCACTGGACGATTATCGTTTGCATATCATTAACGATTAACGATCGCAAACGACCACTATTGCGAAAGACCTGAAAACGTTCACTCATTTCCATTGAACGATAATCGTTACTTATGATCGTAATTGCGATCGTTTTTTCTTCGCTATTTATTCGCTATTGCATTCGTATCTATTGCGAACGACCGAACGATGTCTTAGGGCCCTATTCCACGGGACGATTATCGTTTGGATAATCGTTAACGATTAACGATCTCAAACGACCGCTATTGCGAAAGACCTGAAAACGTTCACTCATTTCCATGGAACGATAATCGTTACTTATGATCGTAATTGCGATCGTTTCTCTTCGCTATTTATTCGCTATTGCGTTCGTATCTATTGAGAACGACCGAACGATGTCTTATTCAATGCGAACGATTTGCGAACGAGCAACGATAAAAATAGGTCCAGGTCTTATTAAACGATCAACGATTTCTCGTTCGGTCGTTAATCGTTAACTGCATTTCAACCGAACGATTATCGTTCAGATTCGAACGATTTAACGATAATCTGAACGATAATCGTCCCGTGGAATAGGGCCCTTATTCAACGCGAACGATTTGCGAACGAGCAACGATAAAAATAGGTCCAGGTCTTATAAAGCGATCAACGATTTCTCGTTCGGTCGTTAATCGTTAACTGCATTTCAACCGAACGATTATCGTTTAGATTCGAACGATTTAACGATAATCTGAACGATAATCGTCCAGTGGAATAGGGCCCTAAGACATCGTTCGGTCGTTCGCAATAGATACGAATGCAATAGCGAATAAATAGCGAAGAAAAAACGATCGCAATTACGATCATAAGTAACGATTATCGTTCAATGGAAATGAGTGAACGTTTTCAGGTCTTTCGCAATAGTGGTCGTTTGCGATCGTTAATCGTTAATGATATGCAAACGATAATCGTCCAGTGGAATAGGGCCCTAAGTCAGGGGATCCATGAATGACCCAGCAATTGCTCGTTACCCTGACAGCAAAATCCCTGAGTCTTATAAGGGGCTGAAGAAACAAACATTGATCAGTTAGATTGGGCATGCGTCTATAAGAATCTTTAAGGGTATAAACCCACACACCGTATAAGCAGCGTATTTACTGCTGCGATACGCAGCAAATACGCAGCAAAAACGCAGCAGATTATATCTAAATAACTGAACACAGCATCAAATCTGTACCAACAAATCTGCTGCGTATTTGCTGCGTATTTGTTGCGTATCTGCTGTGTATACGGTGTGTGGGTTTGTACCCTAAGGGTATAAACCCACACACCGTATATGCAGCAGATATGCAACAAATACGCAGCAGATTTGTTGGTACAGATTTGATGCTGTGTTCAGTTATTTAGATCTAATCTGTTGCGATTTTGCTGCGATTTTGCTGCGAGTTTGCTGCGTATCGCAGCAGTAAATACGCTGCATATACGGTGTGTGGGTTTATACCCTAAAGGGATATTCTGGCGAAAATGATTTTCTTTCAAATTAATTGGTTTCAGAAAGTTATACAGATTTGTAAATTACATGTATTTAAAAACTCTTCCAGTACTTATTAGCTGCTGTATGTCCTGCAGAAAGTGGTGTATTCTTCCCAGTCTGACACAGTGCTCTCTGCTGCCACCTCTGTCCATGTCAGGAACTGTCCATAGAAAACCTTTCCTGCTCTGGACAGTTCCTGACATGGACAGAGGTGGCAGCAGGGAGCACTGTGTCAGACTGGAAAGAATATACCACTTCCTGCAGAACATACAGCAACTGATAGGTACTGGAAGAGTTTTTAAATACATGTAATTTACAAATCTGTATAACTTTCTGAAACCAGTTAATTTGAAAGAAAAAGTTTTTAGCCAGAGTTCCCCTTTAAAGTGGTAAAACCTTCCTCAGGTATAATCAGATCCATCGGTAACTTTCCTACATTGTTGACAAAGTATAAACAGGAGAACAAAAAAAAAAGAAACAAAAACAGCAGGATATATATAAAAAAATTTGCTTTCTATCTTTAGTTTCATGCTGCGGTATCCTTCCTCCGCTCTCAGCGCCTGTTGTGCCTTCTCCTGTCTATCTTTAATCGACAATTTGGCTGGAAATCGTAATTTTCTTATGTAGCTTTAAATTTTTACCCAATAAAGCGTCTAAAAATATAATCAAGACAACAAAACAACAACATAAAAAAATATAACAAATACAACAACATAAAAAATATAACCAATACAACAAAATATAACCAATACAACAACAACAACATAAAAAAATATAACCGATACAACAAAACAACAACATAAACAATGGAACAAAGTATCTTTTAATCACTATTACTATATGGTTGTAGTGTTCCTGCAATGTCCCCCCCCCCCCCCGGCTGTGACCCTCCATACTGCCCCCCCCCCCCCCCCCCCCCCGCTGTGACCCTCCATACTGCCCCCCCCCCTCCCCCGTGCTCCCATCTTCTTGGTCTCGCTCCCGCTGTTGTATCGGATATATCAGGAATTTTAATGAAATCCCAGTTCAGCGTGAAAACATAAACAGAAAATAAGCCGAGTCATGGAATCCGGAGCCGATGATGTCATCCGTCCTGGCATCGAGGATCAGACCCAATCACTCAGTTATAGCAAAACAAATGGGAAGAATCTGGACTCTGGGAATTACTAGTTCAAAGGAACCCTAAACTTAAAGGGGTTCTCTGCTTGTTAGAAGGGTCACAGTAAGCTGTTCAGAGGGGTTCCCTACTGACACCTCTGCTGACCAGCTGTGATCTGTATGGAATCCTGTTAGGAAGTGTACAGCTGGTCACAGCGCCCCCTATATTACAGCTGGTCACAGCGCCCCCTATATTACAGCTGGTCACTGCGCCCCCTATATTACTGCTGGTCACAGCGCCCCCTATATTACAGCTGGTCACAGCGCCCCCTATATTACAGCTGGTCACTGCGCCCCCTATATTACTGCTGGTCACAGCGCCCCCTATATTACTGCTGGTCACAGCGCCCCCTATATTACTGCTGGTCACAGCGCCCCCTATATTACTGATGGTCACAGCGCCCCCTATATTACTGCTGGTCACAGCGCCCCCTATATTACTGCTGGTCACAGTGCCCCCTATATTACTGCTGGTCACTGCGCCCCCTATATTACAGCTGGTCACAGCGCCCCCTATATTACTGCTGGTCACAGCGCCCCCCTATATTACAGCTGGTCACAGCGCCCCCTATATTACAGCTGGTCACTGTGTCCCCTATATTACAGCTGGTCACACTGCCCCCTATATTACTGCTGGTCACAGCGCCCCCTATATTACTGCTGGTCACAGCGCCCCCTATATTACTGCTGGTCACAGCGCCCCCTATATTACAGCTGATCACAGCGCCCCCTATATTACAGCAGGTCACTGCGCCCCCTATATGACAGCTGGTCACAGCGCCCCCTATATTACTGCTGGTCACAGCTCCCCGTATATTACAGCTGGTCACAGCGCCCCCTATATTACTGCTGGTCACAGCGTCCCCTATATTACTGCTGGTCACAGCGCCCCCTATATTACAGCTGGTCACACTGCCCCCTATATTACTGCTGGTCACAGCGCCCCCTATATTACAGCTGGTCACAGTGCCCCCTATATTACTGCTGGTCACAGCGCCCCCTATATTACAGCTGGTCACAGCGCCCCCTATATTACAGCTGGTCACAGCGCCCCCTATATTACTGCTGGTCACAGCGTCCCCTATATTACTGCTGGTCACAGCGCCCCCTATGTTACTGCTGGTCACAGCGCCCCCAATATAACTGCTGATCACAGCGCCCCCTATATTACTGCTGGTCACAGCGCCCCCTATATTACTGCTGGTCACAGCGCCCCCTATATTACAGCTGGTCACAGCGCCCCCAATATTACTGCTGGTCACAGCGCCCCCTATATTACTACACATCGCCCCCTGTCGGCCCCCCTCCCCCCCTGTGGTCAGGACCCCTCTGATCATGTAATCTGGTAATTCTTCCCCGACGTGTTTCCTGACACTCTGGTTGCAGTCACCAGGGCAGAGATGTTACTACACGAGGGGACAGTGTTCTGTGTAACCACATTACGTGTCTGGGCCCCAGATGTGGCGGCAGATATCCGACTTAACCCCTTGCTCGCCACCACTCTGTACAGAATTAGGGGGAGATGTTCTGCCTCTTTCTAATTTGTGTTCCAATGAATGGAAACTTTCCACTAAAATTCTGTACAGAGGAAACACTCCGACAAGCAGCCATGAGCGAAACGTTTCGGTGATACAGTACATTGTAACAAACTATCAGGATAATAAAAAGAAGCTTTGTTCTGCTGCTGCTCACAGAGCATTGCCTACACCGGATTGTATTGTATCACACTCTCATCTGTGCAGGATTTCAGCATCTGGATGGAGGTAAGAATGTTTCCACTCTCTAACAGCAAGCAGTGATCTGTAACAGCAAGCAGTGATCTGTAACAGCAAGCAGTGATTTGTAACAGCAGGAGTGATCTTTAACAGGAAGCAGTGATCTGTAACGGCAAGCAGTGATCTGTAACGGCAAGCAGTGATCTGTAACAGCAAGCAGTGATATGTAACAGCAAGCAGTGATCTCTAACGATAAGCAGTAATCTAGAATGGCAAGCAGTGATCTCTAACAGCAAGCAGCGATCTCTAACAGCAGGCAGTGATCTCTAACGGCAAGCAGTGATCTGTAACGGCAAGCAGTGATCTCTAACGGTAAGCAGTAATCTAGAATGGCAAGCAGTGATCTCTAACAGCAAGCAGCGATCTCTAACAGCAGGCAGTGATCTCTAACGGCAAGCAGTGATCTGTAATGACAGTCAGTGACCTGTAACGGCAAGCAGTGATCTATAATGGCAAGCAATGATCTCTAACAGCAAGCAGTGATCTGTAACGGCAAGAAGTAATCTGTAACAGTAAGCAAGCAGTGATCTCTAACAGCAAGCAGTGATCTGTAACAGCAAGCAGTGATCTCTAACAGCAAGCAGTGATCTGTAATGACAGTCAGTCATCTGTAACGGCAAGCAGTGATCTGCAACAGCAAGCAGTGATCTCTAACGGCAAGCAGTGATCTGTAACGGTAAGCAAGCAGTGATCTCTAACAGCAAGCAGTAATCTGTAACAGTAAGCAAGCAGTGATCTCTAACAGAAAGCAGTGATCTGTAACGGCAAGCAGTGATCTCTAATAGCAAGCAGTGATCTGTAACGGCAAGCAGTGATCTCTAACGGCAAGCAGTGATCCGTAACGGCAAGCAGTGATCTGTAACGGCAAGCAGTGATCTGCAACAGCAAGCAGTGATCTGCAACAGCAAGCAGTGATCTCTAACGGTAAGCAGTAATCTAGAATGGCAAGCAGTGATCTCTAACAGCAAGCAGCGATCTCTAACAGCAGGCAGTGATCTATAACAGCAAGCAGTGATCTCTAACGGCAAGCAGTGATCTGTAATGACAGTCAGTGATCTGTAACGGCAAGCAGTGATCTATAATGGCAAGCAATGATCTCTAACAGCAAGCAGTGATCTGTAACGGCAAGCAGTAATCTGTAACAGTAAGCAAGCAGTGATCTGTAACAGCAAGCAGTGATCTCTAACAGCAAGCAGTGATCTGTAATGACAGTCAGTCATCTGTAACGGCAAGCAGTGATCTGCAACAGCAAGCAGTGATCTCTAACGGCAAGCAGTGATCTCTAACGGCAAGCAGTGATCTGTAACTGTAAGCAAGCAGTGATCTCTAACAGCAAGCAGTAATCTGTAACAGTAAGCAAGCAGTGATCTCTAACAGAAAGCAGTAATCTGTAATGGTAAGCAAGCAGTGATCTCTAACAGCAAGCAGTGATCTCTAACGGCAAGCAGTGATCTGTAATGACAGACATCTCTAACGGCAAGCAGTGATCTGCAACAGCAAGCAGTGATCTCTAACGGCAAGCAGTGATTTATAATGGCAAGCAATGATCTCTAACAGCAAGCAGTGATCTGTAACAGAAACTAGTGATCTCTAACAGCAAGCAGTGATCTCTAACAGCAAGCAGTGATTTCTAACAGCAAGCAGTGATCTGCAACAGCAAGCAGTGATCTCTAACAGCAAGCAGTGATCTGCAACAGCAAGCAGTGATCTGTAACGGCAAGCAGTGATCTCTAACGGCAAGCAGTGATCTCTAACGGCAAGCAGTAATCTGCAACGGCAAGCAGTGATCTCTAACAGCAAGCAGTGATCTGCAACAGCAAGCAGTGATCTGTAACGGCAAGCAGTGATCTCTAACGGCAAGCAGTGATTTATAATGGCAAGCAATGATCTCTATCAGCAAGCAGTGATCTGTAACAGAAAGTAGTGATCTCTAACGGCAAGCAGTGATCTCTAACAGCAAGCAGTGATCTCTAACAGCAAGCAGTGATCTCTAACAGCAAGCAGTGATCAGGGATGGAGAACCTACGGCCCTCAGGCTGTTGCAAAACCACAATTTGCTGTTCAGGCATGATGGGAGTTGTAGTTGTGTAACAGCTGGAGGGCTGAAGGTTCCCATCCCAGGTATAAATGGTGGAAATGTGCGGACTCTTTTACTGCTTACACAACACACAGCACTGCAGCTATGAGAGTCCCCGGTCTCCTGTTTCTGTGTGTTTCCTGCGCTCCTTTCTCTCACTCGTCTGGGGCACGCTGCATTTTTCCCTGATTACTGTCCTGTAGACAGGAAACTAGTAAGGTGGAATTGAGCGCAGCTCTGGAGGTGACGCAGCAGACGGCTGTCTATCTGAGCCTCCCGGAACATCTGTTTCTGGTACACGGATCATTTGTTCCTTTACTACCAGGAAAGATCCTTCTGGAAAATGTCTGCAGACAAGACTGCGCTGCTCCCAGATCCCTATTGCCTGATCTGTGGAAGGAGATGGGGGTCCGGCGATGGGACTCCCACCAGGCGGCCATGTGTTTCAGAGCTCTGTCATCTTCTGGGATTACTCCGGAGTGCTGCGGCCGGGCCAACCATAAGAAAAACTAAGGCTGCATTCACTCATATGCAATTTTTGTCAGTAATTGATACGAAATTAGGCACAAACTGCAGACCCATTCATTTGAATGGCCCCATTCACACGTCCATACATTTTACAGGGCCCGCAAAAATATTACAGGCTGAATCCACCAGCAAATATCATTGAGTCTATGGGACGAGTGGAACTTCAAGCAGAGACCGCCCGGCAGAATCCACTTGAAGTCTCTGTGGGGATTCCATAGTGTGAACGTAGCCTTAAAGATGCACTCCCAGATTTTCTTCCCCGTATAATGCAGGCTCACTATCACTATCCTGCAGTGTGATCTGTTTCATCCCAGCTCTGTGGCATTAATACATTTTAAGGCCATGTTCACACAACGTAAGTTCAGTACTAATCGCGGCCATTGTTGCAACGGCCGTGATTGGTACGAAACCTACGTTGTGCTGCAGGCCGAGGGAATCCCGGCCGGAGTGTATACACAGGGTCAGTTTTCTACAGCCGCTATTCATTGAATAGCGGCCGCAGAAAACCCTGTCAGTGCACACGCTCCATAGTGTGCAGTGGGGAGTTCTGATGCGGGCGCGCATGGATGCGCCTGCATCAGAACTCTGCGGCGCTAGAGATCATCTGGCCGGTACTGCTGTATTGGCTGGGGTGATCTTTTCTAAAACCGGCAGGGACAGCACATCCGAGGAAGCAGCGGAGACTGGAAAACATTGGAACTGCAGTTGCAGGGAATCAGGGCAGGGGAGTATGCTTTTTTTTTATTATTATTATAATGCACCTTGAGTCCACTCAGGCTGAATCTAGTGTGGTTGGAGCAGCTATCTAATATATGAGGGGCTTTCTCACCCTCCCTCAAAGGCAGCTGTCAGGTAGATTTGTCAGGTTGGATTTTAACACGTCCAATCCTTTTGTTCTCAGGGAGATAAGCTGTCACTGGAGCTTCTTTTTCCTTTTCTGTTGAGAAGACGTGCATGCTCAGCATTTATATTTAGGAATTTTTTGTCTGAATGAATGTCGCCATATATCATGTCTTTATTAGGCTTGTGTGCAGCAGTGTGTATAGCTGAGTGTAAGTGCAGGCACATTATAGCAGCAGTGTGTATAGCTGAGTGTAAGTGCAGGCACATTATAGCAGCAGTGTGTATAGCTGAGTGTAAGTGCAGGCACATTATAGCAGCAGTGTGTATAGCTGAGTATAAGTGCAGGTAAATTATAGCAGGAATGGAGAGGATGGGAAACACAAGGGCTGACAGAGACTGCAGGGAAGGATGAACCCAGTGGGATCTCACTTACAGCTATTGCTGTGCAGTTTTATGGTCTATTGTCCGCTGTTATCAGCCAGGTCAGGCTGGGAGGCAGATGACTGCAGTGTTGTCTATGTTACTATGTTTCACACCTCGAGTAACATTTCTTTACGTAGGTATAAGTGATATTAGGAGCTTGTTTTATGACGCCGCTGCGCTTTTATAAGCTGATGACTTTAGGTGTTGTGGCCCTTTAAAACCACTTTTATTGGCTGCACCGTAATAATAAACCCAGAGACTCATTTTAAAGCCGGATTATGGATTCTTTACATCATTAAAATTAATTGGGGGTAAAATAATCAAAAACGGCAAGTTATGTTTTATGAAGACTCAGCTTTTATATCGGTGCAGTTATAGAAGACGGCAAAGAAAACCGCTGAAGCGCAAACGCGGACTGGGAAGAGCCCGGCGTGTGTTATGTAACCTCTATGTGCCGGACAAAAGAGCTGTGCTGCGGGCGAGAGGTGAACAGGGTTACAGCACAATGTTGTCTCATCACAGCAAGTGAAGGGATTCAACAAATCTAGATGCCATGTGACGTATACGGTATATTCATATGCATAGCAGCAGTATAGTTCTTATATCCTTGTACATAAGGGGCAGTATTATAGTAGTTATATTCTTGTATATAGGAGCAGTATTATAGTAGTTATATTCCTGTATATAGGAGCAGTATTATAGTAGTTATATTCTTGTATATAGAGGCAGTATTATAGTAGTTATATTCTTGTATATAGGAGCAGTATTATAGTAGTTATATTCTTGAATATAGGAGCAGTATTATAGTAGTTATATTCTTGTATATAGGAGCAGTGTTATAGTAGTTATATTCTTGTATATAGGGAGCAGTATTATAGTAGTTATATTCTTGTATATAGGAGCAGTATTATAGTAGTTATATTCCTGTATATAGGAGCAGTATTATAGTAGTTATATTCTTGTATATAGGAGCAGTGTTATAGTAGTTATATTCTTGCATATAGGAGCAGTATTATAGTAGTTATATTCTTGTATATAGGAGCAGTGTTATAGTAGTTATATTCTTGCATATAGGAGCAGTATTATAGTAGTTATTTATTCTTGTATATAGGAGCAGTATTATAGTAGTTATATTCTTGTATATAGGAGCAGTATTATAGTAGTTATATTCTTGTATATGGGAACAGTATTATAGTAGTCATATTCTTGTATATAGGAGCAGTATTATAGTAGTTATATTCTTGTATATAGGAGCAGTATTGTAGTAGTTATATTTTTGTATATAAGAGCAGTATTATAGTAGTTATATTCCTGTATATAGGAGCAGTATTATAGTAGTTATATTCTTGTATATAGGAGCAGTATTATAGTAGTTATATTCCTGTATATAGGAGCAGTATTATAGTAGTTATATTCCTGTATATAGGAGCATTATTATAGTAGTTATATTCCTGTATATAGGAGCAGTATTATTGCAGTTGAATAAAAAAAAAAAATATACACTTCCCTTACATTTCCTTTCTTTTCTTCTGCTTGGGATGAGAGAACAGTTGAGGTAATGGGGTGTATAGGAGGAGATGTGAAGTATATATATATATATTATGTCTCCTGTACATTTGACCTCAGTTCCCTTTCCTTTCTTACAGTTTCTCTTGTAGATTCCTCTGTTCTATATTCAGTATAATTGTATCCTTAGTATCTGTGATTTGCTGCGGTTTTGTGGTTTCAGGACTGTAAGCTTTTCTTTATATTAAGTGTCTGGATTGGCGCCAAGCTATAGAATCATGTCTAAATACAATATACTGTACAGCGATCCACCAGCAGAATTTCCCATAAATCTGTATTGACTTCTCAGAGGAGTTCAGGAATAAATGGATGACCTCACTTAATTCTTAAAGGCCTTTGTACATTAGATATAAGGTTGAATGGACAAAAATACCCTGCATTGATCCCTTGTGTAATATATCATATAAAAGGTTAATGATAATCGCAAAAATATGCATCGTTAACGCTCTCCTGTCTGAATCAATGCTCATCCTGAGCTTCCTGGTTCATGAATATTATGCAAGAAGTGAAGACTGACGTGCATCCCATTGAGGGAAGGGAATGGGATGACGTGGCTGAAACCCTTAACCTGACAGAAATCCATCTCCATGTAGTCCTGGTCTTAGACCTATAGTCCCTGGTGATTTTAATTCAGGGGGAAGGTGGGGGGGACGTTTCCATTTTACTGGGAGATTATGGATTCCAGGCTCCGGCCTAGTATAATGGAAGGCAGCTGCTACCTTGCCGCCGGGATCCCTTTGAAGATGTTTTACGGCCTCGGTGCAGAAATTTGCGCTAAGATGAAAGGGTCTGCAGCTGCAAAAGTTGTAGCAAGAAAGAGGCCGCGCTCCATCCAATGTCAGATTATTATACTATCACTGTAGGTCGCCATGGTAACCGGAGACGGGGAAGTTATGGATTGGGCAGCACCTGGCACATTCCTGAGTTATCGGAACATTGTAACCTCTCTATTTACTGTGCGCCCCCCCCCCCCCTGCCGCTGGGGAACAGGGGCTGACGGGGAGGGCGGCCATGTTCTAGATGGAAATCCCACATCCTGCTGAAATCTTACATCTGTGTGAATAAAGGTGAATAAAGCCAAATCCTTGAAAGTTCTGAAACAATCTTGGCTTATTAATTCCTCACTGTTCTACACCTGCTTGCTGTCAGTGAATAGGGACATTCATGGCCTGAAAACCATACAGTCTGACTCTAGGTCTAGCTAAAGCTTTAGCTCTCCAGGCATGATGGGAATTGTAGTTTTGCAACAGCTGGAGGGCAGCAGGTTTGACACCTGTGGTTTAGAGATGATCCTCGGTACACTAAATGCATCAAACAGCTCTTATCTCTGTCCTGATTTTCTGCTACAATGTATCAGTGCAGGTAACATGTAGAACAGTGATTCCCAACCTGCAGCTGTTGTAAAACCACAATTCTCATCATGCTGTGACAGCAACCGCTATAGAGCCACAGGTTGGGGGACACTGGGTTAGATCATAGGTGACTGTCTAGACTGGATGCAATTGTAGCAAACACACAGCTGCAAAGAGTGTTAGGTCAAATATTTTTAGATTTCAGAATATGATACTTTCTATTGTTTTGTTTTTTTTTAACCCCCTAATGGACCATGGTACAATGTAATATATCTCAAGATGACCCATGGGTGGGGACAGGTCAAAAATTGCCTTTTATAAGAATGGATGTATAACAAAAAAAACTGGGAACGTGGCCTAATGCAGACTCCTATTATGGTGGCAAGTCAAGGCCCACCCTGGTGCCATCCCAGGCGGGCAGCATTGTAGATTCAGGTTGCAGAACCTGTTCAGACAGTGTCGTTTCTGAACATAACCAGGCTGGGATCCACACCCATCCCATGGATGTGCCGTGGGTGCGGCACATGACCCGCGGCTCTATTCATTCCTATGGAGCCACTGGAAAGAGCCAAGTAAGTGGGGAAATGCTTACTCGGCTCTTTCCATCGGCTCCATAGGAATTAATAGAGCCGCGGGTCACATGCCGTACCTGTGGCTCTTTTCATAGCAAAGAAGCCGAGGCCCGATGCAGAGATCGGCAGAGGGTACAGAGGTCAGACCCCCCAGGATCTCTTACTTGTCCACTATCCTGTGGAGTTACTTTTCCCTGGACAACCCCTTTAACGCTTGGGACCACCTTTCTAGTGTTCCATGGTGGTCCGGGACACCATCAGACAGATAATCAGAAAGTGATTAGAACGTCCAGTATGTGAATCTGATGATAAATGATTAATGTTGGTGGTTAAAGGAGAAGTCCGGTGAAAATTTTTATTAAAGTATTGTATTGCCCCCCAAAAGTTATACAAATCCCCAATATACACTTATTACGGGACATGCACATAAAGTGCTTTTTTCCCTGCACTTACTGCTGCATCAAGGCTTCACTTCCTGGATAAAATGGTGATGTCACGACCCGACTCCCAGAGCTGTGCGGGCTGTGGCTGCTGGAGAGAATGATGGCAGGGGGACTCTGAGCATCCCTCTGCCATCATCCTCTCCAGCAGCCACAGCCCGCACAGCTCTGGGAGTCGGGTCGTGACCTCACCATGTTATCCAGGAAGTGACATCACCATGTTATCCAGGAAGTGACATCACCATGTTATCCAGGAAGTGACATCACCATGTTATCCAGGAAGTGACGTCACCATATTATCCAGGAAGTGAAGCCTTGATGCAGTAGTAAGTGCAGGGAAAAAAAAACACTTTATAAGCATTTCCCGTAATAAGTGTATATTGGTGATTTGTATAACTTTTGGGGGCAATACAATACTTGCTGGACTTCTCCTTTAAAGTGATCCCTGGAGGTCTGACCACCAGGATACCTACCGATCAAGAGAATGGATGTCCCTAATAGTGCGTTTACACAGACCGATTATCGTTCGAATTTTCGCAATAACGATCTCATTTGAGAGATAATCGGCTCATGTAAACACAGCGAACAATTAAGTGACAAGCGAGAAATCGTTCATTTTGATCTTTCAACATGTTCTCAAATCATTGTTGGTCGTCCGCTAAATATTCGCAGATGGCTTTGTGTAAACAGTCTTTCACCGATTCACCCTATGTGTGAGATGGGCTTAAGCAATCTGAAACCGATCGCATTAATGATTTTTCCAAACGATATATCATTGCGTCTAAACGCTGATCGTTATAAAAAACACATTGTTACTTTGAAATCGTTAATCGTTCGATTAGGCGACTTATCGTTCCGTGTAAACGCAGCATAAGTGTCCCTTGTGAATGGAGATGTAGTGCGTCTGTGAAGAATCTGCTCTATTTACCACAATGGAGCTGACAGAGATCAGGCCTGGCTATTGTGGTCGGACCCCCCAGAGATCACACATTAATACTATTAATGGGCCTACCTCTTTAATATATCAGAATCAAAATGGCGCCATAGTATTGCACCTTCTTTGCTCTTATTTCCGCTCTCGCTTTGCTCTATTTTATCACAATACAGGGAGATGCTCGTGCCGCGTTCCTTTGCTTTTTCCGTTTCTGGGAAAGTTGCCATAATAATTCGCTACCTGGGATCATATATAAAGCGGCTCCACAATGGAATTTATTTTACGGATTTTCCCTCTGTATATAGAAGCGGTGATAACTTGAGCCGCCGTGGAAATTGGCAATCTTACGTCTCCGGGTTAATACCACAAAAGAGAAAAAAAATGTTACTGAAGGAAACCGCGTCCCCAACATAAAATCATTTTTACCGCTCTGCCGTTACGGGATAAAAAAAATATCGGCCTATAAATACCCCAGAGGAGCGCCCGCAGACAGCTTTGTCTTCTCTTCTTTTGGCCAAAAATAATTTGCCCTGAAAGCTCTGAGGTGTCTCCGGGAGACATTCGACTTCTTGCGTCCAGGTCTCTCTAGATATTTCACTATAGGATTTTTTTTCTTTTTATCTTTTTTTTTACTTGAGACTTTTTAACCATCTAAAAATATATTTCAATAAAATTTTTATTTTACTTATAGGGGGAGATTTATGCCGCTGTTGAGTTTTTCTGTGGCCTATAGCAACCAATCACAGCTCAGCTTTCACTTCCTGTATTGCTGTGGTAAAATGAAAGCTGAGCTGTGATTGGTTGCTATTGGCAACAAAGGGAATCTTACTATGTGTTCACACTACGTAAGTTTTGTAATAATCACAGCGGTTGTTGCCGATTGCCGTTGTTTTAACATAGACTAAAATGTGTTTTTTTTAATATTGGAAGCCGATGGAAGAACAGATCAAAGCGGATGCACACAAATGCAATCTGTTGTTAATGCCTTTTTTGCATAAAATTGCAAAAACAATGGATTGCAAGAACACAGTGTGAACCCAGCCTAAGGGGCCTATTCCACAGGAGGGATAATCGGCTGAATCGGCCCGATTCGGTCGATTTTCGCTCGGTGGAATAGAGAGAACGATCAGCCGATGATCGTGTCATCGGCTGATCGTTCATTTAGGTTCAGACCTAAAATCGTCGTTCACCACCAGCGCATCGCTACGGTTGAACAGCGGTGCGCAGCGGCGACCGACGAATTCAGCAGAACCATCCATTACCTGTCCGGACGCAGGTCTTCTTCTTCCTCCCGGTCCCTCGCAGCATCGGCTTCGGAGCGGGGCTGTCTGAACTTACAGACCGCTCAGCCAATCACTGTTCAGAAACGGGACCGGGAGAAGAAGACCTGCGCCCGGACAGGTAATGTATGAAACAAGGGCTGCAAGGACATCGTTAACGATGTCCTTGCAGCCCTTGTTTCACGATCATCGGGGGCCGTGGAATAGGCCCAGTAAACGAGCGCCGATCTAGCAGATCGGCGCTCGTTTAAATCGTTGCTCAGCCAGTGGAATAGGGCCCTAGGCCGCATTCACAGGTTCAGTGACTTTTTTAGGTCCGCATAAAGTTTTTCTATTTGTACTCTGTGATTTGTGAAATCTGGTCCGCAATTGCATCCGTATCCACATAAATGTTGAACTGGTAAAAAAAAAAAAAAAAACTAGTTTGCTCAGATTTGATCCACATTTTTTTCACAGATGTCACACATGTGACATCTGGATCCCATAGACTTCTATTGATTATGAGTACCGCAATCACAATCTGTACTAGGACATGTCCTATTTTTTTGCGGTACGGATTGCGGATCTGTACGTAGTACGTGTAATAGTACGTGAATAGCTCAATAGAAATGAATGGGCAATAGGTTGATCCGTGATGTCGGATCCACAATCACAAGACGTCTGAATAAGGCCTAAGGGGAAAAAAACAGTAAATATTTACTCTATTATATGTAAATATATTATATAGCTACTCTTTATTACACCCATCCCAGATTCCTGAACAGCTTAGGCCGCTCGGGAAGCTGCCCCAGACCACTACAATATAGGTATGGAACGTCTCACTGCTTACATAACTGTGCGCTGTGTAAGCAGTATGGGACGTCTTTACTTGCTGTTTGTTTTCCTTTAAGGAGTAATGCATTGTTTTTAGACGCATTCATTTTTAACAACTTCATGGAATGTTGCAAAGTTTTTGCATAACTCCCCTGCAGACAGTAGGCGTCGACATTCATCGGCAAATCGAATAGCTTAAAAGGGGTAGTTCACACACAAAAAAAAAAAAAATTTCAAATCAGCTGGAGCCAAAAAGTGCCAGGTATTTGTAATTTACTTCTATTAAAAAAAAAAAATCTCAATTTTTCAAGTACTTATCAGCTGCTGTATATCCGGCAGGAAGTGGTATATTCTTTCTAGTCTGACACAGTGCTCTCTGCTGCCACCCCTGTCCATGTCAGGAACTGTCCAGAGCAGCAGCAAATTCCCATAGAAAACCTCTCCTGCTTTCCAGACTAGAAATAATACACCACTTCCTACAGGACATACAGCAGCTGATACGCACTGGAAGACTTGATATTTTTTAACAGAAGTAGTTTACAAATCTCTAGCACTTTCTGGCACCAGTTGATTTGAAAGAAAATATTTTTTGTGAACAACCCCTTTAACAGTGAAGCCAGGTACAAGTCTTTAAATGAGAGCCAGTCTATAAAATAATACGTATATCTTGGCAGCGGTCAGCTCGTCTTAAAGGGTCCTTAGTGTCCTAGTCGGGGCTTAGTTCACCTAATCATATCCAGTCTTCTGACGCTGTATTTCTCTCCTTTTCACCATAAAGAAAGGAGACGCGTTTAATGTAGTTCTATCATCAATAAAGTATAAATACGGTGGAAATAAAACGAGGCCCTCGAGACTTTACAATCCATTCTCAGCACGGCCCAGAATACAGATGGCGTTCTCCGGATCCTGATGTGCAGTAACCCTTTCATCCTGCAGGGGGCAGCAGCGCTCCACTGTCATCTCTTCTCCCTCATCACTCAGAAGGGGCACACTTTTTTATTTTATACAACGCTTCGCTGTCAGTGTTCTTCCCTTTTCTCCGCCTGTCTTTTTCGGGAGCATATTCTGTGAATCAAGAAAATTTGTGTGCAGTTTGTTTAACGGCGCCATGACAGCTGCGCCAGGCACTAACCCAGTTTTATTGTGCCGTTTGAGCAGATCAGGATGAAGTGTATATAGTAAAAGACAATTTATTGAATCGCGCAATGATGCAGATGGCAAGTCTGATCAATCCATCTACATTGTGCCTGCTCTCCGGGGGAGGGGACGCAGGGTGCCGGAGGAAACCATCGCACCGGGCCTGAGATTTATCCGGAAAAATAAAGAAATATTTGGCGAAAAATAAAATAAGTTACAAAAAAAAAAGGGGAAATTTATGCTGCTTGTTTTATTTCCCCCAATATTATAGGGGACAGTAAACTACATTCACTGTATATAGGAGACACTCTTATACAGGGATTCCGGCCTATACTGCGGGTATGGGAATCAGTGCTGTAACAGAGCTGAAGAGTCGTGACATAGTCAGATCTCTCACACACAGACTGGTATATGTCAGCCATACTTATATATAGAGTTGGGGGGAGATTTATCAAACATGGTGGCTTAGTTGCCCCTAGCAACCAATCAGATTCCACCTTTCATTTTCCAAAGAGTCTGTGAGGAATGAAAGGTGGAATCTGATTGGTTGCTAGGGGCAACTGAGCCAGTTTCACTTTACACCATGTTTGATGAACCTACCCCTTGGTTGTTATACTTTGAGGCTAGATTCGCGCATAATGTTTCCGCAGCAGATTGATACCCCCCGCAGCTGGGAACATACATTACCTGATCCATGTTCCCGCCGCATGGGGAGTGCACATATTAGGGATTCGTACAGTTGTACAATTCTCTGCTTTGTAGTTGATGCAGAACCAATGATCACCTTGGAACCGTGGCTCTCTACCTGTTGGAAAACTACAACTCCCAGCATTCCCGGACAGCATCCATGTATCTACCCATCACAAAAAGGGACTATTATCCCACTTTTTCTACAATGCAGATTTCAGATCAGCCGTTTATCAAGCACAGCCTTCATCCAGACCACTGCTTTTAGAGCAGATTGGTGGTTGGTAACCTAGACAACGAGATGTCAACAATGGGAGGAAGGGAGCAGCATACCAGGAGAAGGAGACAGGTTCGGTAAATGAATGTATTTTCAAAAATATTTCTCTTGACAAGTCCTACAAGTGTAACTATAATAGCTGAGATGGGAATACTCTTTTAGCTATTTTAGATTTTTACAATCCAAAACTTTTTTAAAGGTTTTCAGCCGAAAAAAGTTCCAATAAACAATGAATGTCACCGGGCTTCTATTTCAGCTAATCACAGAGGGGGTCCTGGTGTCAGTATGATTGGTGTCCTCACGATGGCGTCAGCGACCCATGAATCACTCCGTCTCCTCTCATCATATTTACTTTTCTACAAAGGGCCGTCGCCTCCGTCTGTCACGCAAAACGTTAAATGCAGAAGATTTAGCGGCAGAAGAGGCTGCGCCTTACAGCTGTAAATTACCAGCGGAAATTGAGAACTTCTTTTATTGCTGACAGCAGAGATTTACAAATGTTTTCTAGAACGTTCATCACCGCGCAGATGATCTATCACACAGGAGATGAAACATCACCGTTATTATTTAGTCTAACGCCAGGATTTCTGTTGGTTTTAATTGGCGCGGAGCAAGCGGTGCCCGGCGTAGCGGGGAGGACTGTCATCTGTGGATCGCACGCTTCTTTTCACCACATATCAGGAAATGATGAGATATATCAAGAGTGTGGAAACAGGAACTATCCCTATCTATCTATCTATCTATCTATCTCCTATCTATCTATCTATCTATCTATCTCCTATAAATCTATCTATCTATCTATCTATTTATCTCCTATCTATCTATTATCTATCTATCTATCTATCTATCTCTTATCTATCTATCTATCTATCTATCTATCTATCTATCTATCTATCTCTTATCTATCTATCTATCTATCTATCTATCTCCTATCTATCTATCTATCTATCTATCTATCTATCTATCTATCTATCTATCTATCTCCTATAAATCTATCTATTTATCTATCTATCTATCTATTATCTATCTATCTATCTATCTATCTATCTATCTATCTATCTATCAATCATCTGTCTATTATCTATCTATCAATGATCATTTTACTACTCAGTGCTGAAGCTCCGAGTTCATCTGCATATTACACAGAGCACACAGTTGATTTTAAAGGGGTTATCCAGTGTTAGAAAAACATGGCCACTTTCTTCCAGAGACAGCACCTCTCTTGTCTCCAGTTTGGGTGGGGCTGTGCAATTCTGTCCCATTAAAGTGAATGGAGCTTAGGGAGCCTTTACACAGAGAGATTTATCTGACAGATTTTTGAAGCCAAAGCCAGGAATGGATTTTTAAAAGAGATGAGTATCTCAGCCTTTCCTTTATGACCTGTTATCTGTTTATAGTCTGTTCCTGGCTTTGGCTTCAAAAATCTGTCAGATAAATCTCTCTGTGTAAAGGCACCCTTTGTTGAAAACCACACCTGAACTGGAGACAAGAGTCATGTTGCCTCTGTTTTTCTAATGTTGGATAACCTCTTTAATTTTAATAGTTACCATGTAATACCCCATTTCCCCTGTGGAGGCAATGCGGGATTACTGCACTATTGCTTCCTGGATTTCCCTGCCTATTGCAGATCATTAGTAAGGATCCAAGCACATGTGTGTAGTATATAACCAGTCCAATCATTTCAATATTTACCTTGCAGTGCCTCATTTCCTCACCCATTATATGATTGCTCTACAAAGTCAGCCTATGCATTCCCCCAGTCACCATGTAATACCCTCTGGAGGCACTGCAGGACAATTCAACACTTGTGTTCCCTTACCTATTATTACAGATGATTGCTGAAGGTCCAAGCACGACAGCTCAATGATTTCAATATTTACCATGTAATGCCTCATTTCTCCTGCGGAGGCACTGCAGGATAATTGAACACTTGTTTCCTGGGTTTTCCCACTTTTGCAGATGACTGCTGGGGTCCCCGTATCAGGACATCCTGCAAGCAGCTTATATTTGAGGATATTTCCAAGAAAGTGGAAAATAACAGTGTCTGGGGTGTCATAGACGCTAACGTTCTCGGGACCTCATCTTCAGTGACCACAACACTGGAGATTTCATGTGACGCTTCATACAAATCAATATGTCATTAAAAGTCAATAGACATCTACTACCACGTTGGTCCCAGGACTGTCCAGCAGAGCAGGGAGACTCAGAGCAGGTCAAGGTCCGGTAGGCCTTGGCGGCTCGGCACAGATCCCTGTGACCCCTCGATCGCCCCTGATTGTTTCCTATTATCTACAGTTTTACAGCATTTAAGGCTCCGGACCCTCCGGCGACGTGCGGTAAAGATGTCTGATAATCGCGTCCCCACAGTTTATAGATAAAACCTTCTGCTCGGGGCTTTTTAAAGCCCATTAAAAAATTGTCTCTGCCATAAAAGCGGAGAAGAAAGTGATATGTTTGTAAGGAAAATCTCCTATTGTCATTGATGTTCGGAATCTTCTTTCCTAAAGCCGACGGATATTAAATTATAATATATCGCAGGTGTCAAATCCTATTTCACTTGAAGGAGGCCGGGCGGGCGAGGTGCCTTTTATCTCCTGGATGCGGCTGAAGTGCATCATGGGAAATTTCAACCCAACTTTCTTCATCTGGTTTTCATATGCAAATGGGATTTGGAGTACAGAGTGGAGGAGTTGGGATCTGAAGTCACTCCCCGCTTTCATGTCATAAAAGGGAATTTATTTATCGCTTTTCCTATAATGTTAGAAACTTGATGGGTAATCAGAAATGCGCTATTTACATCTCACACGTCTGCGCGCGACACGCTCGGAAAATCAAAGACGGTGGGGGGAGGGGCAGACGTCTACGCTTTAGAAGAGAGATACCGTATTTAGATAGTCTGGCATGTAAGGAAGTAGTTAGACACTGAGGGGTGTTGTCTGAACTTATAAAAGTTCTTAAAGTGATTGTCCACTTTGAACATTCTCCATTGAGTGGTTGCTTCTCCCGAGTATGACCTGACGAGTTCACACTGTGCGTTGTCATTGTGAAAGTACATAAACGTAAGTACTGAAGAGAAAAACGGACATGGTAGCACATCCATATACTTATCACTGATCCTTCTGCCTCCCAGCACTATATAACATCTATATATACACATCTATATATATATATATATATATATATATATATATATATATATATGACACTATATAACTACTAACATCATGAAAGTGTATAAGCCTACAGACCACGTCAAGGTTCCTGATTCGTTTGGGCCCCTAACTTAAAAATGGCGCAGCACCACGTGGCGACCACCATCACCACAACAACAGCGCCAGAGGAAGTAGCGACCCAGTTACCAGCAACCCCAGTAATGCTAGACATAGCCCTCCTGGGCTCTGGGCCGCACCACCCCATAGACACTGTGCTGCCACAATGATGGCTGCCACATGGCACCACACCACAGAGAGAGAAGCAGTATCTAGTATGGAGCTCCCTTTAATCTTTTGGCTGACAGAAGAGGGTGAGTTTTGTCCATCTTCTTCTCTGTGCGGTGCATTGCCGTGTGGCGGCCATTGTTTAGGCAGCGTGTTGTCTATTGGGTGGTTGATCCGGAGACCAGAGGGGCTATGTCGATTAGCATTGGGATTGCTGGGCAACTGGGTCCCTCCTTCCTTGGGCGCTGTTGCGTTGGTGGTCATCACATGGTGCTGCGCCATTTTTAGGTTAGAGACCCACATATATCAGGAACCGTGAAGTGGTGTGTGGGCTTATACATTTTAATAGATTTATAACTAACTCCTGATGTTAGTAGTATATAGTGCTGAGAAGCAGAAGGATCTGTATTAAGTTTATGGATGTGCGGCCATGTCTGTTTTTTCTCCCCAGAAAAGTATATAAACATTAGTCTGCTTCCTACACAGTGGATGTTGGCTGGTAACTACAGATGATACCCATCATCAGTGGCTGGGATCAGAGATAACTCAAATCCTGGCTCTTTAGCCTCCCTAGATGCTTTGGGTCAGTAGTGACTGGGGCATCTAGGGGGTTAGACAGAGGGGCCACCTTACTGATCGTATTGTGCAACAGGATCATGGGGTGGTCAAGACAGTCAGGGACCTTATGAAGGCCTCCAGGTCTGCCACGATTGTACTGCTATTACACCCTGCCAACAGCTGCTGCAGTGATAAGGGGTTAATTGGATTTCCTTCATCTATAGCATCTAAGCAATAGTAGGGGGCATCTTTTCACCACATCCCCTCACCATGATTAGGGTGCGCTCTATGAGAGTCAGGGGTCCAGGCCTCCAGGTCTGGCAACTGGTGGTCAAGACTCTAGTTGTAATCTGTGCTGAAATGCAGCTGTGCAGTTTCCCTGCAGCGCCTCCACAGGAGAAATGGGGCATTACAGTTCTTATTGAAAACAATTTGTCCTGTAGGTACTGTTTGTACTCTCTTGAGGGTCATGTATGGCGGTCCCTGTCTGTCATATTCCCCTTTAACACAAATAAATATGTATTACATGAGCGTATCGGGTTCTTTAAGGTGAGGGTCTGTGTTCTCTATGAGGGGCCTCTATCCATGGCCCCCCTCTATCACGGTCTGTTGTGTTTGGGCGGCTTTAGTTGATTGATGTTGCACTTTCAGTATAATGTGAATTTATTTGCTTTTATTCAGATTGAGTTGAAAGCACAGGAGCCGCCGCGCAGTCGATGAGCTGATGGCTCTTTTGTGTCTGTAGAAAGACGGAAATGTATCGCCCAAGGTGATAATGGGGGTATTAACTTTTAAATCAGGCCAAACTTGCTGGCTCTTTGCAAATGGGTCATACATCACTGGTTGTATCGCTAGAAGCGTGGTCTGAAATAGAGGCTGATGCTGATTTACCTTATACTAACACAAGCTGAAGAATGTCATCCCTGGAGAGGACCTGCAGCGCCACCACAAGGGGAAGTGAGGCATTACATGGCGCCCATTCAAACTGTGGATCAGTACAGGATAAATAATGTATGTACACAGTAATTGCAGAAGCAGAATAGTGAGTGCAGCTCTGAAGTATAATACAGGATGTAACTCAGGATCAGTACAGGATAAGTAATGTAATGTATGTACACAGTGACCCCACCAGCAGAATAGTGAGTGCAGCTCTGCAGTATAATACAGGATGTAACTTAGGATCAGCATAGTTGTCAACATTTGACATTTTTTTTCAGTGACACGCCAGCGGCAAAAGGGGATGTGGCTTAATGTGGGTGAGGTCTCGGTGGGGTGTGGCCTATCATGGGTGTGGGTTCAAAATTTTCCAGTTAGAATTTACAGTCAGAACAACACAAAAGGAGCATTACACTCCCCAGTATTAGGTCCCCAATATATTACACACCCCAGTATTAGGTCCCCAGTATATTACACACCTCAGTATTAGGTCCCCAGTATATTACACACCCCAGTGTCAGGTCCCCAGTATATTACACACCTCAGTATTAGGTCCCCAGTATATTACACACCCCAGTGTCAGGTCCCCAGTATATTACACACCTCAGTATTAGGTCCCCAGTATATTACACACCCAAGTGTCAGGTCCCCAGTATATTACACACCTCAGTATTAGGTCCCCTGTATATTACACACCTCAGTATTAGGTCCCCAGTATATTACACACCCCAGTGTCAGGTCCCCAGTATATTACACATCCCAGTGTCAGGTCCCCAGTATATTACACAACCCACTCAGAGCAGGCTGAGATAGCATTCTACTGACTGACGCTACATACTGGTAGTTTGTACCCATATGATGCAGCTGCACCCCATATCATCATACTACTACCCCCTTCATCCTACTGCTCCTCCATCATCATACTACTACCCCTTCATCATCCTTCTGCTCCTCCATCATCATACTACTACCCTCTTCCTGCCCCTCCCTCATCAAATTACTACCCCCTTCATCATCCTCCTGCCCCTCCATCATCATCATACAACTACCCCCTTTATCCTCCTGCCTTTCCATCATTATAGTACTACCCCTCTCATACTCCTGCCCCTCCATCATCTTATTACTTCCCCCTTCATCCTCCTCCTGTCCCTTCATCATCATACCAGTACCCCCTTCAGCATCCTCTTGTCCCTTAATCAGAACCTGGACTGTTGGCAACTATGGGATCAGTACAGGATCAGTAATGTAATATATGTACACAGTGACCTCACCAGCAGAATAGTGAGTGCAGCTCTTGAGTATAATACAGGATGTAAATCAGGATCAGTACCGGATAAGTAATGTATGTACACAGTGTATTCAGAGATGGAGATTTGTCAGCTACCATAAGCCTGTGACAGCCTTATGTATTCAGGCTGATTTATTGCAGTCGCTTTTGGATCTACTTCAGTTTCTCTCCGATGTGATTGACTTTAGTAGGGATGACGTGTGACATGTTATAATTTATCATCAAGCACATGTGGTATCTGAAAATCCTTTCTGGCACGTTTTATTACAGCATGTTATATACTCCAGCACAGTGATGTCATCACATCTCCTTATCCCATAGTTACCCCGTCCCTCTATGATCGGGGCCTCGGGGTTCTTCTTCTCTCCATTTCTTTTTTGGCTGCTTTGTTTTAGTGCGTTTTCTTCTCTCAGACGCAATGATAGAAATTGATCCCTAATGTATATTTTTAGTTCCATTGTCTCCAAGTGATAAAAAAAGACAAAAGCGGAAATATTCCCCCGATGAAGCGCGATCATCACTTTTTTTTTTTTTTTTTTTTTTCCACCGTGAGGGTGTCGGTGGCATATTTATAAGATGTGTCTCCTCTGCATAATATAAAAAGTGGCAATAAAAATAAAACATGGGAGATTTACAGGGATTCTTACAGAGGTGTGAGCGGGGACACCAGCGTGAAATATGTCTGAAGTTTTTCCCCGCATACATAAATAACACAGGCGCGGGATTTCAATATTAGCGCGTCCTTGACAAATGTTTCCTTACAGCGCTAATGATGGCTGTCTGGCCTGCTGCAAAACAGCCGGCATCTTTACTCCAGAATATTAGCCTCAGTTATTATACATATGAGGACTGACCGCATGTAATATATAGGGGGAGTCTTGTAGAGAAGGATCTGGGTGTACTGCAGGGATCGGGATTCCGTGGCCTTCCAGTTTTGGCTGTCCAGGCATGATGGGAATTGTAGTTCTCCAACAGCTGGAGGGCCAAAGGTTCCCCATTCTTGGTGTACTGGATAATACACTACAGAATACGCACAGTGTCAGTCAGCTGCTTCTAAGGCCAGAGGAATATTATCATGTATTAAAAAAGACGGCTATTAGAAGTGTCTGGCAGTGGCTTTTTCTTTGCTCCCCATTCAAACACGTGCCTGTTCGGTTGTAGATAACATCCATATGTATGGGGGATATTTGGAAGAGATGGCTGCTTATTTTGCCAACACATCCTATGTGCCCGCTATAATGACCCCCATAAATGTCAGCTGCACTGACCCCATCATTGCAAGTTACAATAATTCAACCAGTGTAAGCCACACCGATGATATAATAGTCTGTGACAGTAACCCTAGAGCTGCCAGCCACACTGACCCTATACATAGTTGCCAACATTTTATTTATTTTTTCCAGGGACACTTTAGCGTTTAAAGGGGTGTGACCTATTGTGGGTGTGGTCTCGGTGGGGTGTGGCCTATCATGGTTGTGGGTTCAAAATTTTCCAGTTAATATTTACAGTCAGAACAACTCAGAAGGAGCATTACACACCCCAGTATTCGGTCCCCAGTATATTACACACCTCAGTTTCAGGTCCCCAATATATTACACAACCCAGTATTAGGTCCCAAGTATATTACACAACCCACTCAGAGCAGGCTGAGACTCAGACATAGCATTCTATGACTGACTGTACCTACTGGTAGTTTGTACCCATATGATACAGCTGCACCCCATATCATCATACTACTACCCCCTTCATCCTCCTGCCCCTCCATCATCATATTACTACCCCTTCATCATCCTCCTGCCCTTCCATCATCATACTACCACCTTCTTCATCCTCCTGCCCTTCCATCATCATAGTACTACCCCTCTCATCCTCCTGCCCCTCCATCATTATACTACTTCCCACTTCAGCATCCTCTTGTCCCTTCACCTGTATTTAAAACAAAAAAAAGCTATACTTACCTCACTATTGTATGGTTCCTCTAGTCCCCCAGGGACTCATCTCCCTGCTCTGCATCACTCGCGCTGGAAGGGGGCGAGGGGCAGAGCTTCTCGGGACATACCCGGGACATGGTTTTGCCAGGGCTGTCTCCTCAGAATCAGGACACTCCTGGCAAAACCGGGACTGTTGGCAACTATGCCCCATAACAGCCGGTGGCAATGACCACATGTGCCGCAGTGACTCCCGTATAATCCCGTAAGAGCCAGCTACAGTAATCCTATAGTAATGTAGACCCCCATAAGTGACCCCAGAGCCACATTGACCCCATAACTGCAAGCAACAATGATCACATGTACCACCCTCACTTTGTATGTACTAACTGCACTGACCCCATAAGTGACAGCTACAGTAATCCTATAGCCGATAGTCACAGACCCCGTTAGTGACCCCACAGCCATCTGACCCCATCTTTGGAAGCTACACGAACTGCAGCATTTCGAACTTTACCGATCATATATACCTCAGCTACTGTAACCCGATGTTTGCCAGAGGTGCCAACCACATGGATCAGGTGATGGCAGTCCACTCCTTAAAGTAATCCTATAACTTCACTTTAAACTTTTTTTTTTTCAAAATCAACTGGCACCAGAAGGTTATACAGATTTGTGAATTACTTCCATTTTAAAATCTCAAGTCTTCCAGTACTTATCAGCTGCTGTATGTCCTGCAGGAAGTGGAGTTATCTTTCCAGTCTGACACGTTGCTCTCTGCTGCCACCATACGTGTTGGTAAGCAGCATGCTGATTCCTGAGGTTATTGGCTGAACTGAAGAAAGGGGTAAAGTAGCGCCACAGGTGCCAACCAAGCAATATGGCTGCTGTGAGCTGTGTCTGCCCTATTTTTGTTCTTTGTTTCTCAACTGTTTTCCATATAATGGAGTTTGCAGCTTTATCATTCCTACTTTCTTTGCATATTCATGTCGGACGTGTATCTAGGACGCATTTTGCGAACCTGTCTGGAAATGGAGGAATTACTCGGGTTGTGGTGAGATGAGATGGCACCGAGCCACGAATCCGGAGAGATCCTGTCACTTCGCATCTCAGAATTTATTAGCCCCGAGAAGTATGAGGGGAAAGTAGGTCATGGAGTCTGCTCCGAAACAACAGGCAGCACTCTCAGGTGCTGCCGCTGCCCACCTCACCGATAAAAGAGTCCCCGGCGCTGGCAGCCGTCACTTTCCCCCGGGGGCACTGTGACAAGCATCCATTAAAAGGCTTAGTGTACATGAAAGCCCCCCACAATGTAAGGGACCGGAGCGTACGACGACCATGGGGAAATGAGGTCACGTCAGTCAGGTGTTGTAGACACAGGGGAGCGCGTCTGAGGTGTGCGGATAAGACGGATCAGAGACGGCGAGCTAAGAATGGAGGAGACGCTGTGATCTGTTCATTAAGTCAATGTTAAACAATTATATCCAAGGCCGCACAAATAGTCATCCATTTATATGTTCATACAGTTATCCAAAAACATGGCCGCTTTCTGACAGAAACAGCACGACTTTTGTCGTCAGGTTGGGTGAGGGGTTTTAAAACTAAGGGGGAGATTTATCAAACATGGTGTAAAGTAGAATTGGCTCAGTTGCCCCTAGCAACCAATCAGATTCCACCTTTCATTCCTCAATGACTCTTTGGAAAATGAAAGGTGGAATCTGATTGGTTGCTAGGGGCAACTGAGCCAAATCTACTTTACACCAATTTGATAAATCTCCTCCTAAGTTCTATTGAAGTGAATGGAGATGAATTGTAATACCGCACACAACCTGAACATAGGGGTGGCACTGTTATTGCTGTGTTTTATCTAATCCTGGATAATAAGCCTTCTAATAGTGTTGTCCCTTGTCTATGTGCTTTATTAGGGTAGATTGATGTTATACACGGGGATGAGCCATGTTTGAGAACACAATCTATTACTAAGACCTTATTCACATGTTCAGTAGTCTTTCAGGACCGTACATTATTTCCGTAATCGTAGTTCACAATAAATGTGTTCGTAGTGCAACCATAATCCGTATTTTTTGCAAAACTTTTCAAATTATGGATGTTTCCGTAGACTTCTATGGGTTTATCCATGGCCTGTATTAGGGCTTTTCAGTAACTTCTGCAGATCCGCAAAACTACTGGCAGTGTGAACAGCCCAATAGGAATCAATGGGCCCTAAATTTGTCCGAAATTCCGGACAAACTTAGGCCTCATTCACATGTTCAGTAGTATTTCTGGTCCTTTTATTATGCCCGCAGTTGCCCACAATCCTTTAAAAAATGTCCGTAGTGCACCCGTAATCCGTATTTTTTACGGATCTGCAAAAAATAATTCCTGCACAGGACTGTTCTCTATGATGAGGAGGCTGCACAGGATTGTTCTATATGATGAGGCTGCACAGGACTGTTCTCTATGATGAGGCTGCACAGGACTGTTCTCTATGATGGGGAGGCTGCACAGGATTCTTCTATATGATGGGGAGGCTGCACAGGATTCTTCTATATGATAAGGAGGCTGCACAGGATTGTTTTCTATGATGAGGAGGCTGCACAGGACTGTTCTCTATGATGAGGAGGCTGCACAGGATTCTTCTATATGATGAGGAGGCTGCACAGGACTGTTCTCTATGATGAGGAGGCTGCACAGGATTGTTCTCTATGATGAGGAGGCTGCACAGGACTGTTCTATATAATGAGGAGGCTGCACAGGATTGTTCTATATGATGAGGAGGCTGCACAGGACTGTTCTCTATGATGAGGAGGCTGCACAGGATTGTTCTCTATGATGAGGCTGCACAGGACTGTTCTCTATGATGAGGAGGCTGCACAGGATTGTTCTCTATGATGAGGAGGCTGCACAGGATTGTTCTCTATGATGAGGAGGCTGCACAGGACTGTTCTATATGATGAGGAGGCTGCACAGGATTGTTCTCTATGATGAGGAGGCTGCACAGGATTCTTCTATATGATGAGGAGGCTGCACAGGATTGTTCTCTATAATGAGGAGGCTGCACAGGATTGTTCTCTATGATGAGGAGGCTGCACAAGATTGTTCTCTATGATGAGGAGGCTGCACAGGATTCTCTCTATGATGAGGAGGCTGCACAGGATTCTTCTATATGATGAGGAGGCTGCACAGGATTCTTCTATATGATGAGGAGGCTGCACAGGATTGTTCTCTATGATGAGGAGGCTGCAGAGGATTGTTCTCTATGATGAGGAGGCTGCACAGGATTGTTCTCTATGATGAGGAGGCTGCACAGGATTGTTCTCTATGATGAGGAGGCTGCACAGGACTGTTCTATATGATGAGGAGGCTGCACAGGACTGTTCTCTATAATGAGGAGGCTGCACAGGATTGTTCTCTATGACAAGGAGGCTGCACAGGATTGTTCTCTATAATGAGGAGGCTGCACAGGATTGTTCTATATGATGAAGCTGCACAGGATTCTTCTATATGATGAGGAGGCTGCACAGGACTGTTCTCTATGATGAGGAGGCTGCACAGGACTGTTCTATATAATGAGGAGGCTGCACAGGATTCTTCTATATGATGAGGAGGCTGCACAGGACTGTTCTATATGATGGGGAGGCTGCACAGGACTGTTCTCTATGATGAGGAGGCTGCACAGGACTGTTCTATATGATGAGGAGGCTGCACAGGATTGTTCTATATAATGAGGAGGCTGCACAGGATTCTTCTATATAATGAGGAGGCTGCACAGGACTGTTCTATATGATGAGGAGGCTGCACAGGATTCTTCTATATGATGGGGAGGCTGCATCGGACTCTTCTATACGATGAGGAGGCTGCACAGGACTCTTCTATATGATGAGGAGGCGGCACATGATTGTTCTATATGATGGGGAGGCTGCACCGGACTGTTCTATACGATGAGGAGGCTGCACAGGATTCTTCTATATGATGAGGAGGCTGCACAGGATTCTTCTATATGATGAGGAGGCTGCACAGGACTTCTGTATGAGGAGGCTGCACAGGATTCTTCTATTATTATACTATTCAGCCATTGCGGTGATTGGCGTCTATGTACACACATTATTTTTTTTTTTTATATTCCACTTCAATTTATTCCCATTGCTGAGAAATACAATTTTAATCTGCATTGCCGGTGTCTGCACGGAGATAACCCAGAGATGCAATTGAAAAATTGCCTGGAGAAAATTGAAGCCGGTCAAATTTCAGTCAAATAAATCATTTCTTTTAATCTGCGGAGCTTTGTTTAAGGCTGCAGAGAAAATGGCGCGTTTAGGATGGCGCCCAATTATAGAAATTACCGGCTGAATGCCAAGTGACCATCAGTGACGCCCGTTCATGGCTGTTCCCCAGCTTTACAGCGGACGGCAGGCAAATCCGAACTGCTTTGCCTAAGGCCTTAGGGCCCTATTCCACCGGACGATTATCGTTCAGATTATCGTTAAATCGTTCGAATCTAAACGATAATCGTTCGGTTGAAATGCAGTAACGATTAACGACCGAACAAGAAATCGTTGATCGCTTTATAAGATCTGGACCTATTTTTATTGTTGCTCGTTCGCAAAACGTTCGCAAATCATTCGCATTGAATAAGACATCGTTCGGTCGTTCGCAATAGATACGGACGCAATAGCGAATAAATACGGAAGAAGAAACGATCGCAATTACGATCATAAGTAACGATTATCGTTCCATGGAAATGAGTGAACGTTTTCAGATCGTTCGCAATAGCGGTCGTTTGAGATCGTTAATCGTTAACGATTATGCTAACGATAATCGTCCGGTGGAACAGGGCCCTTAGTCACACCTTACGTAAATTTGTCCCTAATTGCAGATCCGTAATTGATTGATTTCTATTGGGCTATTTACACTATGCGTATTTTTATGTATCTGCATTCTGTTCTGCAAAAAAATAGGACATGTCCTAGTATGGTCCGTAATTGCTGAACAATTAGCCCATAGAAGTCTATAGGATCCGAAAAAAAAATTGTCTTTATTTCAATTATCACCTTCCCACTTTATTGCAGGTTTGCGAAAAATACGTCCGTACTATGGATGTAGTATGGATAATTGTTTTGCAGATTGCGGATGGCAATTGCGGATATAATAGTGTCCTGAAAAATCACTGAATGTGTGAATGAGGCCATAGTGTCAGTCTTCACTGCAGTTCTGGTATTGTATTCATGAATCAGGAGTCTCAGGATGAACAAGAATTTGCCTGTAGTTAAAAGTGAATGTTAATGAAAAGATATATGTGATCTATGAAGTTTTCTGGGACTATACCCCAGGATTATTTTATTGTCACTCGTCAAAATTAGGGCTTTTATAGTCATATGGGGTATACCTAAAAGTTTAAACTGTCACTGTCGATTAATTTATTTTATTTTTTTTGCAAAAATCAGTAGTACAGGCGATTTTAAGAAACTTTGTAATTGGGTTTATTAGCTGAAAAATTAATTTTTATTATGAAAAAGCAGTTTGAAGCTCTCCCCACTGTCTTCATTGTTCTCTAAGGAGAGGGGAGCGGTGGAGGGAGATGAGGCACCAGAACAGGACAACAAAGAGTTTATTTACAGCTACATCACCGGGCTATCTCCTCTGAAGTCAGCACTGACCTCTCTGACCTCTGAATACCGGCTTTCACACAGCTCCCCCTGTGTAATCCTTTTTCTCTGCTGCCGACTAATCTCCCTCTTCCCCCCTCCCCTCTCCATAGGTTACACAGGGCTTGACTGATGTAAAAGAGTTGGAATTTCCTGATAATGAGCAGTGAATGAGAGAGGAGGGGGGGACCTGGGGAAAGTCTTTTTGAATGCAGATAATGGCAAATTTGCCTAATAAACCCAATTACAAAGTTTCTTAAAATCGCCTGTACTATTGATTTCTGCAAAAAAAAAACCACAAAAATGACAGTGACACTTTAAGGAGTTGACCCCTTTATAAATGATAATAAAGCGTAGTATAAAGAATTGATTGTATTGTCGCTGTATACAATATAATCAGTATAATCTTCTCCGGCTCCTTATTAGCCTCTCTCGGCTCCGCCATATTTTTCCCTCTAGATGGAGAAGTGGATGAGAAGCAGTCACTTTAAGTAATGCGTCTCTCTCACGTGTTCCCTTATTGGCAGGATGGAGATTTAAGTTTGGGAAAGTCTCCCCAGTAAATAACGCGCACGTATTAAGGCTACGTCGCTCCAGCCCTGGATATACTGCGCCTAATAGAGACCAGAATTAATATTTAACCGTGCACACTAAATCTCCGGTCGCTGACTGACAGATGAAGCGCTGGGGATTTCAGAGGAGATTACAGCACGCCTCCCCGTACCCAGCCGCCATAACCCACTCACCACATCATTTTTTTCCCTTTAATGCGCAAATGCTGTAAGATCCGTCAGTGCGGTGTGCGGCTTATTTTACAGAGCTTCTAATTTCCGTCATAGGATAATCCACATACGTATAAAATGGGAAGGTTAGTTGGGGATACAGTTCTCTTCTTATCATTACACAAATACTTTTACACCATGAAACACCCCCTTTTTATGCAGATTGGTACAATCCACCCCCCTATTGTAGTCCAGTTTACAGGTTAATCCAAAAAAAAACAGGGGCCATTGACAGTGAAGAAAAAAAGACCCTAGGACCTCTGGTTCATGAATATTAAGATAGAGAATGGCGCTTACTTAGGAAGAGCTTACATGGTGCGGACATGAGCTACATGACTAGAGCAGAAGGACGCTGGTTGACCTCAGGGAGATCAACCAAAACACCGCAGAGACACCATCACGTGTCTCAACGTCAGTGTATTCTAGAACATTGCCCCCTGGGAAATCAAATATGCAAAAGAACACTGCAGAGACACCATCACATGTCTCGACGTCAGTGAACTAGCCAGACCTTCCCTCCGGGGGCAATGTTCTAGAATACACTGACGTTGAGACACGTGATGGTGTCTCTGCGGTGTTTTGGTTGATCTCCCTGAGGTCAACCAGCGTCCTTTTGCATGCACCTACTAGTCATTGCTCCCACTAGCCAGAAACCTACTCCACACTGATGAGGGGCAAAACCCCCGAAACAGCTGTCTGTGGATGGATACCTTGCTGAGGTGGTCTCCTTAACTGGAGAACGCCTTTGGCTTGGTTGTTCCTTCCCGGAGGGAAGGTCTGGCTAGTTCACTGACGTCGAGACATGTGATGGTGTCTCTGCAGTGTTCTTTTGCATATTTGATTTCCCAGGGGGCAATGTTCTAGAATACACTGACGTTGAGACACGTGATGGTGTCTCTGCGGTGTTTTGGTTGATCTCCCTGAGGTCAACCAGCGTCCTTTTGCATGCACCTACTAGTCATTGCTCCCACTAGCCAGAAACCTACTCCACACTGATGAGGGGCAAAAACCCCGAAACAGCTGTCTGTGGATGGATACCTTGCTGAGGTGGTCTCCTTAACTGGAGACATTCCTTGGCTTGGTTGTTCCTTCCCGGAGGGAAGGTCTGGCTAGTTCACTGACGTCGAGACATGTGATGGTTTCTCTGCAGTGTTCTTTTGCATATTTGATTTCCCAGGGGGCAATGTTCTAGAATACACTGACGTTGAGACACGTGATGGTGTCTCTGCGGTGTTTTGGTTGATCTCCCTGAGGTCAACCAGCGTCCTTTTGCATGCACCTACTAGTCATTGCTCCCACTAGCCAGAAACCTACTCCACACTGATGAGGGGCAAAAACCCCGAAACAGCTGTCTGTGGATGGATACCTTGCTGAGGTGGTCTCCTTAACTGGAGAACGCCTTTGGCTTGGTTGTTCCTTCCCGGAGGGAAGGTCTGGCTAGTTCACTGACGTCAAGACATGTGATGGTGTCTCTGCAGTGTTCTTTTGCATACATGACTAGAGCAGAACTGTGCCGCCATTACCAGCTGAGTCAAGATGAAAACCGTACTGTACTGTAGCATACCGATGGTGTACAGTCTCACTGGTTGCACTTCTCCTCCGCATGAGAACCGACCCAGCCCCAGGCTATGGTCATACATCATGTTTTGATCCATTGATTTTAATTGAATTTAGTTCCCTCTGCTATTAATTTTACAGACTAATTTTAAAGGTGTACTCCAGGGAATTTTTTTTTCTTTCAAATAAACTGGTGTCGGAAAGTTGTACAAATTTGTTATTTATTTCTATTTAAAAATCTCCAGTCTTCCAGTACTTATCAGCTGCCGTATGTCCTGCAGGAAGTGGTGTATTCTTTCCAGTCCGACACAGCGCTCTCTGCTGCCACCTCTGTCCATGTCAGGAACTGTCCAGAGCAGTAAATCCCCATAGAAAACCTCTCCTGCTCTGGACTGCTCCCTGTATATGTGGATGCTGCGGCTCTGACAGATGGCTGAATGGTGAGGGTACCAGGGGTTGAACCTCCCACTGATCAGATATTGGGGGTCTATCAGTGAAAAAAACATAACTGCAAAACATAATTTAACAAAGTTTTGTCCATTAAAGTTTATCATCTTTGGTGGGTGGCAGGATATGCTGTCCAGCTGCCGCACTCCCGATGCAGGCGTGCTCTGGAGACTGTATAATACTGGCAGCACTGTTGCAAGAGATTACATTCAAGAGGCAGCACTGTGTACATACAGTATAATTTACACAATTTATAATTTATGGGTTGTCAGAGGTGAGAGGGAAGCCTTGATTTACCTTTCATTTCCTGCATATAGAACTAGCTTAGCCACACCCTCACTTTCTTTATCCTGCCTTGGTCTTTATGGTGGCACAAACAGAACATAGCAAAAGACAGTCAACATCAGATGGTAGAGATGTGAGACACATGTAGGTGTAGACATAGAAAAACATTGTTGCTTTCTTCCAGAAACTGCACCACACTACTCTTGTACCCAATTTTAATGTGGTTTTACAGCTCAGTTGAAGTGAATGGAGCTGAGTTGTAATACCACACACAAGCTGAGGATAAGGGGTGGCGTTGTTTTTGCAAGAAATTAGCAGTTCTTTCCCTAATCCTGGATAACCCTTTAAGTGTTCTCTTTTGGGGTAAGGAGCCTTTTTTTAGGCCATGACATGGAGGGAAGTTTGTTTAAAAGACATTGGGGGAGATTTATCAAACATGGTGTAAAGTGAAACTGGCTCAGTTGCCCCTAGCAACCAATCAGATTCCACCTTTCATTCCTCACAGACTCTTTGGAAAATGAAAGGTGGAATCTGATTGGTTGCTAGGGGCGACTGAGCCAGTTTCACTTTACACCATGTTTGATAAATCTCCCTTATTGACTATTGAAGGAATACTTTACATACTTAGCTCTGCTATTTTAGGGTACTGTAAAATGTAACCTTCTAAAGGGTACCACTCAGTGGGCAGTGATGACCGGACGTGCATGCTCGTAAGAATATAGAGCTGTTTTTCCCTTGTTGGCGGTGACTTGTCGATAATGACCCGGTGTTGTCTTCTTTTTGTATGTGTTCTAGAACGTGCCTTCACCCGACCCGGAAGATGTCAGTGAAGTGCACGACTTGGAGGAGCTGTTATGGAGTGCTGGGTTGCTGGTGTGGAGCATCATCTTACTGGTTTGGAGTGCGCTTTTGTTGGTCTGGCGCGCGGGACTCTTGTTATGGACGGCCGGCCTCCTCATGTGGACGGCCGGGATGTTGGCTTGGAGCGCCGGACTTCTGTTATGGACCGCCGGATTGTTGTTGTGGAGAGTCGCCTTGCTGGTGTGGAGGATGGGACTTCTCATTAGCAGCGCCGGATTGTTGTTGTGGAGAGCGGGGCTGCTCTTTTGGAGAGCTGGACTGGTGGTTTGGAGAGTCGGAGTGCTGGTCTGGAAAATCGCCCTCATGTTATGGAGGGCCGGAGTGTTTGTATGGAGAACGGGATATCTAGTGTGAAGACTTTTTGATGAGGAGACTTTTTGAAGTTCTTGACACTTTTGCTGCTGATGGAAGGTTTCGGGAGTTAATGGGAAGAGAAGAGACAAGACCGGTTGGATAAATTCCGTGCTTGATATAAAATGTTTATCGCCATATAACAGATGCCTATGCACTTTATCGCCAATTATCGAAACGATAGCGACTTGAGGAGTCTTCTGACAGCTCCGCTCCTTCCCGTGACACATTACCCTTTCACTCCTCTATTACCGGCTGTTCTTTGCTAATTGCTTTTCTCCCGTCAGGATTCTTACTGCTTGGTAAATCCACCATTGAAAACAAGCTTTATTTTTATTTCACTGATGAACTTTGGATACGTCGACTTCAGTGCCGATTAAAAAAAAAAATTACCGCGGCTTCCGAGGCCAGGAAGTGTGCGCACGGCCCATTGGGTAATTAATGTGACGGGACGTACTTTTTAAGAGATCCGGGAAGATTTTTTGGGTCGGGTGGGTGACAGTAATACTGGGATATTATGTTTTACCGAACGTTAAATTTGGCAGATTACAGACAATTAAGCAACGGGATGGAGATGAGATTAATAAAGGCGCCGGAGATGGAGATCATTTGAGGAGAGATAAAAAATAATATGACTAAGATAAAGGAAAAAATGTCTCCCGCTTATGACCTCTCTCCAGTAATCATTACGTTTGGTGCATTTGGAACTATCGACCAGGCACAAAATCAATCAGGGCCGCCTTATATATAGATTTGGGCCAAATTGGCACCGTTAGTTTTTTTCACACATTTTTCAAGCTTGCACTTTCTCCCTTTTGCCAAATCTATCAAATGATCTCGCGATGATGATGAATTTGCAGTAATTTCCAATGCACTTGCATCTGATGTGGGGTTTATACGCCCCCTATTGGGTGGGTGGAATTGTGCAATAATTTAGTGACTTTTTGAAAAGTCGCCTACAATACAGGTGACGGAAAACTTACTACACTTAAACCGAGCCCCTTTTATACCAAAGCCACACCCCTTTTTGGTGGAGGAGGTACAAAATTGACGACAACACAGAAAAGTCGCATAGCAAGGGAACCCGGGCTGCGGCCCTTTTATTCTCAGGATCATTGGGGGTCCCAGAGGTCAGACCCAAGTGATGATATAACCAAGCATCCTGGTATTAAGTCATGACTTTATCAGATGGGAATACAAAAGTCTAAAGTAAAAAAAAATATTTTTGCTGCTTGGGTTCTGTTGATACCCATAATGCACCGCACTTTGCTGTATTAAAATGTACTACTGTTGTGTTGTGAGTCATTACAGGTCCCAGGAGAGTTTCAGATGCCATAATACATTCTAGCGTCCATAATATAGACGCGGTATCTGCTCCTCCCGGGTTCAATGAAACGGATTTAGCTCATCATCATGATGGGTGATGCGTTACTCTGTAAATGTATATACAAGAGCAGGGACTCCTGTTAATGGTCGGACTCGCTTGTCCTATATAGTACTGTATGCATTGCCACTCTCTGTGTATTCACCAGACCAGGTGCTAGAGTACCGGGCCAGCATATCAACTAAATTACAATGTATACATTACTATGTGCATTGCTGCTTAGGCTGGGTCCACACTACGTTTTTGCATTCCTTTTTTTTATCAGTTTTTTGCAAAAAAATGGATGAAAAACACTGATGCATTTGTGTGCATCTGTTTTGATCCATTGACTTCCATTATAAAAAAAACGGATCTGTTTTTTTTTTAACGTACACAAAAACGTAGTCGACCTCATTTTTGTGTCCGTTGATTTGTTTGTTTGTTTTTTTATAATGGAAGTCAATGGAAAAACGGATCAAAACGGATGCACACAAATGCATGTTTTTTTAAATAGTTTTTTGCAAAAAACGTAGTGTGGACCCAAACTTAGGCTATGTTCACACTACGTATGAGACCGGGCCGGTTTCAGCCCGGATCATCACGGCTGGTACTTAAGTACAGAGCTTCCCATAGCACACAGTGAAGCAAGCGTCCGGAGCCGCTCGCTTCACTGTGTGAACTGACAGGTCCTTCTGCGGGCGAAATTCATTGAATTCCGTCTGCAAATAATGGACCTGTCAGTTGTTTGCGGCGCCGCATGGGAACCGGCTGGAGCGTATACGATGTGTGTACGCTCCGGCCGGGATCCCATAGCAAATAATGCTATGTTCCACCCCTCAAATCTACGGCTGTAGTTCTGCCCCGAGAACTACGGCCGTAGATTTACGTAGTGTGAACATAGCCTCACTGTGTATAACATCTGTTGTGCCAGGTGTAAGACTGTCAGGCCCGGTGAATGTAGTGAGCAGCGATGCACATGATACTGCTACCTGGGAGTAGCTAGTCACACCTCACATGCACTACATCTATATGGTGATCTATGTCAAACTGAAGATCCAGGTATTGCAGCTATTGTTCAGATACTAAAGGGCACAGGAAGGCACAGACTGTCAAAAAGTTGCAGATTTCTGTGCTGAACTGGTAAAAAAAAAATTTACTAGTTTGCTTTGATGCGATCCTCTTTTATCGCGGACGTTACGGATGTGACATCTGTGAAAAACACAGGCTTCTATTGGCTAATCTGTGCCATAATCACGTCCGAGTTATGACTTGTCCTTTTTTCCCGATGCGGATTGCGGCACGGATTGTCTGAATTGACTCATAGGGTTCAACGGCCCCCTAAAATTGCCCATGGTCGTCTGTCTGCGATCACGGACAATTTCGAGAACATATAATTGCTGCCAAACCATGACTCCTTCAGTTTGATAGAATAATATGTAAAATTAATAAGTAACACTATGTAAATGTTGCACTAATATAATTGAGTCCAACCTATAAAACTCCAAGTTACACCTCCCAGAGCATGCTGGGACTTGTAGTTTAGTGCTAGTGTAGAGACTACTACACTAATGAAATGGGTAACAGGCATCACTGGATGCAAAACTGTGACTAGTCTTAGCCTTATAGACCTACAGTCTCTTAGGATGGGTTCACACTGAGAAATTCTGGTGGATAAATTCTGCGGAATTCCGTCGGCTGTATGTGTGCACGGCCGCGCGCCTCTCCGCCAGTGCCATAGACACCTTTCTATTCACGGGCGGATTCTGCATTCCGCCCAAAAAATTGACACGTCAATTCTTTCAGCGGAATGCGGAATCAGCCTGCCCATAGAATGGTGTCTATGGAGCCGGCGGAAAGGCGCGCGGCCGTGCACACATACAGCCGATGGAATTCCGCAGAATTTATCCGCGAGAATTCCTCAGTGTGAACCCACCCTTACTGATCATGGAGGCAGCCATCTTGTGAGCTTCTATATTATGTTGCAGCTAGCCGCACTGAGGTTTAGGATGACGGTACCTCATGTGCCAAATCTCAAGGAAATAAACACCTCTGCCTCATGACATGAAGGTACTGACATCAGGGCACGGAAAGGCACTACTAGAATTACTACACTGTGAATAAATAATAATAATAAACTTACCAAAATTTTAATTATAGCTGATCGCAAAGATTTCCACTGAAATAGCGATCAGCGGTGATCCAAGGATAAACCCTGCAGCAAGTGTTTGATTTCTCTATAGCACCCCTGCAGGAGAAAATAAGTAATGCACAGATACTATGGATATCAGTGGGCTGTCTGTGTAATGTATTTAGATGCCAGGTCCTCCAGAGTAGGGGACACTCTGCTGCTGTTCACTCTGGACGACTGATGAGGGTCACAAATAAAGGGTTCTGACCCCTCTCTAATATTTCTTTAATCAACAGGGTATCTAAAAATTATATTTCATTTTATTTATTTATTCTGAGGGTGTCTCAGCTTAGTATCGTCCAGACTGGATGCAACAGTAGCAAATCCTCAGCGATTAAAAGCATTAGGTCTGTTCATAGGTTTTAGAGGTTCTCATTCACTGATTTTGAAAGCGGTCAAGAACCAAGAGTCAAAGAACATTAGAAAGTTGTAGAACTTTTTATCGTGTAGCAATAAAGCGTAAAGGGCTTATCCAGGCTTAAAAAAACATGGTCGCTTTCTTCAAAAAATAGCACCTCTCCTGTCCTCAGTTTGGGTGTGAGGTTTTGAAGCTCAGTCTGATTGAAGTGAATGGAGATGAATTGTAATACTACACAAAACCTGAGCACAAGGGTGGCACTGTTTTTGCAAGAAAGTAGCTGTTCTTTTTTCTAACCCTGAATAACCCCTTTTAAACAACAGTAAATCCTCTTTAGACGGCTATGAGCCAGGACTTTACTTTTTACCAATCAATTCTATAATTTACAAGATGCGGAAACATTACGTAATAATAATAGCGACGACATTGTGATGGCATGTATGTATGTATGTAATAGATGAATGCTCTGTAAGCTCAATTGCACTGTGAAGAATAATAATAATAAAAAAAAATCAACAAAAATGTCTTATTTTTTTAACTGATAAATTCAGAGGGTGAGAGATGGAAACACACGGTATAGTACAAAGCTGGAAAAGACGTAGTTCACACAGGTTTTTTTTGTACACATTTGCACACAGAAAAAGGGGATATGATAGCAATTCAAAAAGTTCAGAAAAACTCAGTTGGCCTCATAGCCTTATAATAGAGTTGCCTGGATGGAGATCGCTCCGAGACCAGGTGGAAATGCGCTACTGCATGCTTCACCTTATCATACTTCTGATCAGTCGGCCAGGGGAGAAACTTAACCCCTTAAGGACTGGGCCTGAAATGGCCTTAAGGACAGAGACAAATTTTATGAATATGACCTGTGTCACTTTATTCATTAATAACTTCAGGATGCTTTTACCTATCCAGCCGATTCTGAGATTGTTTTCTCGTGACATATTGTACTTTACATTTCTGGTAAAATGGAGTCGATACTCATAACGAATCTTTATGAAAAACACCAAAATAACGTGAAAAATTGTGAAAAAATGCATTTTTCCAACTTTGAAACCTTTCTGCTTATACAGAAAATGGTTATGCCACATAAATTATATATTAAATAGCATTAGCAACATGTCTACTTTATGTTGGTAGCTTTTATTAAACTATATTTCATTTTTTTTAGACAATAGGAAGCTTAAAACATTAGCAGCAATTTTCCAAATTTTCAGTAAAATTTCAAAATCAGATATTTTTAGGGACCTGTTCAGGTTTAACTATAGTACTACTAGCTAAAGTGTATTTGAGGGGACTGTATGTTAGAAAGCCCCACAAAGCACCCCATTTCAGAAACTGCACCCCCCAAACTCTGCAAAAGCACATCCAGAAAGTTTTTTTTAACCCTTTAGGGGAGTCACAGAAATAAAAGCTAAGTGTGTAAGAAATTTGAAAATTTTTATTTTCTGTGCAGAGATTTTATTGTAATCCAATATTTTTCATAATGATAAACCTATTACCAGAGAAATGCACCCCAATATTGATTGCCCCGTTTCTGCATTTTATAGATATACCCCATATGTGACCCTATTGCGCTATTTGACGCAACCACAAGCCTCAGATATAAGGGAGCACCTAGTGAATTTCAACGCCTCCGTTATATTCGGTCATTTTTGACTGTACCACTTCAGGTTGGCAGAGGCTCTGGGGTGCCAAAACCTAAAAAACACCCCTAAAGGGACACCATTTAGAAAACTACACCCCTCAAGGAATGTAACAAGGGGTGCGGTGAGCATCTGGACCCCACAGGTGCTTCACAGATTTTCAGAACAATGTGGTGTAAAAAAGAAAAATTCTATTTTTTACACTAAAATGTTGTTCTAGCCTTCAATTTTCATTTTTACAAGGGGATAAAAGAAAAAAAAAAACACCAAACGTGTAGCGCAGTTTCTCCCGAGTACAGAAATACCCCACATGTGGACATAAAGTGCCAATTGGCGCTCCTTCCCTTTGGAGGCTCGTCCTGCGCCCGCTTGGCACTTTATGTCCACATGTGGGGTATTTACGGACTCGGGGGAAATTGCTCTACACATTTTGTGTGTTTTTTTCTCTTTTAACCCCTTGTGAAAATGAAAAATTTAAGGCTAAACCAACATTATAGTGTAAAAAATGTAATATTTCATTTTCACGCCACATTGTTCCACATTTGTGCCCGTCACCAGTGGGGTCCATATGCTCACTACACCCCTTATTACATTCCCTGAGGGGTGTAGTTTCCATAATGGGGTCACTTGTGGGGGGGTTCAACTGTCTTGGCAACACAGGGGCCTTTTAAATGCAACATGGCCCCTCGAAATCCATTCCAGCCAAATCCAGCCTCCAAAAGCCAAATGGCGCTCCTTCCCTTTGGAGGCTTACCCTGCACCCGCATGGCGCTTTATGTCCACATGTGGGGTATTTCCGTACTCAGGGGAAATTGCTCTACACATTTAGTGTTTTTTTTAAATCTTTTAACCCCTTGTGAAAATGAAAAAATCAAGACAAGATCAATGATTTAGTTTAAAAATTAAAAATTTTTTACACTATGTTAGTCTAGCCTTGATTTTTTCCTTTTCCACAAGGGTTTAAAAAAGAAAGTGAACACAAAACGTGTAGGGTAATTTTCCCTGAGTACGAAAATACCCCACATGTGGACATAATGTGCCATATGGGCACAGGACAAGCCACCAAAGGGACAGAGCACCATTTAGAGGCTGGAATGGAGGATGGAGGCCATGTCGCAAAAAAAGCTCCTGTGCTGCCAGGAGAGTAGAAACCCCCCACAAGTGAACCCATTCTGGAAACTACACCCCATAAGGAATCTAACAAGGGGTGCAGTGAGCATATGGACCCCACTGGTGACGGGCACATATGTGGAACATGTGCCGTGAAAATAAAAAATACTATTTTTTCATTTTCACGCCACAAATGTGCCCGTCACCAGGGGGCCATATCCCCGCTGCCCCCCTCGTTAGATTCCTTAAGGGGTGTAGTTTCCAGAATGGGGTCACTTGTGGGGGGTTTCTACTGTCCTGGCTGCACAGAGGCTTTGTAATTGCATCATGGTATCCTCTAATGGGAATGGCGGCCATACCTACTTAGCTGGGGAAAAGGGACAATTCTAATTTATTTGGGGGTATTAGGCCAATTATTAGTTTATAAGGTTGAAAATGACAGGTGTCCATCAAATGCCACCTGTGTTGACTCAGAGGAAGGCAAAAAAATTCCTTCCTGACTTCATATTGGCGATCAGAATAATCCCTGGATCAATGTGACCCCTGAAATAGGAATAAGGGACAGAATTTAGATAATGTAGAACCCCAGTGACGTGTGGTACGCCTAGGAGCGATCCAGTATGCAGAGGCCGGGGTGATCAGGACAGGTGTCACACTGGAAAATGGCGTCCTTCCTGATCCCCCTGTTACGCCACACTCTGCACTTCTTCTAGGGTCTCCTGTTTTCCAGTGTGGGGGACGTCACCTGTAAAATGTTTTCCTGGTGCGATACGGGGTCTTTCATATCCTGAAGCGCTGGGTCTGCTCCATGGCTGCTAAATATTAGGGCGCTATTACTACTTCTGATATTTACGTGTTCATTCTTTGAACGGACAACGGAATCCGCCCGTGCATAGAATGGAATCTATGACACGGGCGGAGACGTGCGCCTCCATCAGTCCGCCAGTGGGTGCCAGCTGCAGAATGCACAAAGGGTTATCCTTCGCCATTCCGCAGTGTGCACGTACCCTAAATCTGTAAGTGTACCCTGAGGTACTCTCACAGAGTTTGTAGAATTTCACGCCATACCGTGATCTCTTATTGGGACGGTACTGGCGGAAAAGACGTGTCTGGGGGGCAGCGTACGCTACGCTACCCCCAGACACGTCACTGGTTGATGAGGACGATGAGGATGAATGGAGGAACGAAGGATCCCCCCATTCATCCTCACTGGTTGTTTCGGTGTCGGAGACAATAATAACGTATGCGTCCGATGCCGAAAACACCCTGGGGGCCATCTTTATACCGGGACTAGTATATGGGGTATGTGAATGTGTAATGTAGTGTAGTGTAAAACTTTATTCCATGTAGTGTGGTGTAGTGTAGTGTTTTTTACTTGTTTTTTTGACAGTAAGAAAAAATATCCCTACACCAAGAAAGGAGCTGCTGATAAATGCCGCACTTATGTGTGGCACTTATCAGCAGACAGTGGCGGTAGGACATAGGGGGGAAAAAACGCCCCTACGCCAAAAAGGAGGAGTTGCTGATCAGCGGCGCACTTACGTGCGATGCTGATCAGCACTCAGCGGCGTTAGGGCGCAAAAAAATAAAAAAAAAGCCACTAGGGGGCGGTAGAGTGATGCTGCCGGAGATTACCGAGGCCCGCCGAACCCGAGGACCCAAGCGTTTCCGAAGATTTCCGACGCTGGACGACTGAACCCGGAAGTGACCCGAAGAAGACGCGAGGACGGCGCGGACCGCAGATCGTCGATCCGGACGCCCAGAACAGGTGAGTATGGTACACCTGCACCACACACACCTGTTCTGCACCCCTCAGCTACCTAGCTGAGGGGTGCAGAACCTGGCAAAACTGTTTTTTTTACAGTTTGATCGCCATGATGGGCCGGCCGGTACTGGCCGGCCTATCACGGCGATCGTGGGGGTGGCATCGGCGCCATCTTTCCCCAGGACACCAATGGCGATTGGTGCTATCTCGGACAGCACCAATCGCCATTGCTTTCCGGGTCACCGGGTCACCGATGACCCGGAAAGCTGAATTTAGCTGCTATATGCTGATCTGTATTGATCAGCATATAGCAGCGATCGTCGGCACGGGGGTGGGGGGGGGTTAATCACCCCCCCATGCCGACGAGCAGAGATGGCCTGCTATACAATATAGCAGGCCATCTTCCCCGACCGCTGTGTGTGAACACACAGCGATCAGGGAAACATCGGGCGTAAGTATACGCCCGTTTGCGTTAAAGCCCACCCTGCGGGGGCGTATACTTACGCCCGATGTCGTTAAAGGGGTTATCCAGCACTACAAAAACATGGCACTTTTCCCCCTCTCTTGTCTCCAGTTCAGGTGCGGTTTGCAATTAAGCTCCATTTACTTCAATAGAACTGAGTTTGAAGCCCCACCCAATCTGGAGACAAGAGAGGGGAAAAGTGGCCATGTTTTTGTAGCGCTGGATAACCCTTTTAATTTACCTCTTCCCATGCCCCCAAAGCGCTGCCTTGGCACTCCTGGATCTCCAACTCCAGCGACGTCACGACTCGACTGATGGAGTACCCGCTTAGCCAATCAGTGACTGGAACGGGACAATGCTGCAGTAACTGATTGTCTGAGCAGGCAATTCTTTAGCCCGATTGGGCATTTTCCCCCGAGTGGTGACGACATTGGAACTCACGGATCCTGGAGCTTGTGATGTGTCACTTTGGGAGCATGGGAAGAGGTAAGTAACATTTTTTTTAAATTTTAACATTCGCTTGACTTCTTCTTTAGGCTATGTTCACACAGAGTATTTTTTTAAGACAAGAAAGTCTGTTGTTGGCGATTAAAACAGCGGCCGTTCTTGCCTTAAAATAACGCACTGATTGAACTCTATGGGCACTATTGACCATTGTTCACAGAATGTGTTGAACAACGGCGGTTGTTCCCCTACGGGCCGCTCTATCCACACAATGTATGGCCTTTCCGACATTTCATGGAGCCGTACATTTCATGGAGTTCAATGCTTAATTGGATTTGCAGGCACACCCAAATGTTGTTCCTGCAGTTGATATGGTAATATCAGCCGCAGGATCATGTCAGACCGTGGCCGTTGTTTATACACTGTGTGAACATAGCCTTAAAGTGTCACTGTTGTTAAGCATGCTCACTTGATCAGTGTGAAATCCATATTGCGGCCGGAAGTTCGGGTATCCAATGGATACAACCACGCCGGGTTGTTACTGTGCGTAATTCCTATAGTGATCCAATTTGGCTTGTGCACAGTACTAACCCGTTGCCACAAAATGGATTTCACGCTGATCAGGTCAACAGACTTTGTGACAGGTGCACTTTAATTATTTACATGAAAATACCCCTTGAGGTGTGAGGCCTTATGCACTTAACCATAGGCGTCTATTTCCATATCCCTTTAATTTTTATACAGAAAAAAAAAATTAAGGGTATGTTTACACTGGACTGAAATGCTGTTGTTAGGTTTCCCCATTGAAATCATAAGACTGTGTGAACGTTCCCTAAGGAGACGTTCACACGGTAAAAGGCGATATGATGAATGTAAAAATCGCACTGATTTTCTATGTAGAAAACAGCACACCACCCAAAATTCCGCTCCTATTGACTTCAATGACACGTCACTTCCCTTAAACGCTGAAGCCCCCGATGAAGAACCACACTACCACTATGGCGGCGTGAAGTAGGCCCAAGATTCTCCTTGTTGCCCATAGCAACCTCTCGCATTGCTCTAGTAAAATGAAAGCTGAGCTGTAATTGGTTGCTATGGGCAACGGAATCTTACTATAAATCTCCGCCGTCTAGTCAATAATATGGTGCACTATATGGCGACACGTACATGGTGGAGCCACTATGATATGATGATGTTGTGTGTGAAACCTCAGCTCTGCTACATCTGTATTCACGTTAGCATCACTTATGTTTTCTGGCAATAACCTCCAGATGGGGAAGTCAAATAAATGCTGTTCAGACTGTGCAGTCGGTGATCTACAGTCTGTGACTTTCCTCTGAGTACATGCAAATGTGGGTGATGTCACGGCGCAGCGCCGGGGATATGCATATGTAGAGCGGCTGAGCGGCTCCCCTGTGTACCGGGTAATTTGTGTGACTCACAACATCCAGTAATGTCTAGCAGCAAATTGGAGCTCGCACACGCGGCGTTACTCGCATCACTTACTGAAAAGGTCACCTGTGGATTGCAATTATTAACCACTGACAGGGAGGTGGCGATAAAAGCTTCGAGCGCCGCTACCCATTTCCAGAGACACATAAGGAAAAAGCAACTTGTGTATATGAAGCGTTACCAGACACCCCCAGATAGCCATTAACTAGAGAGACGGTTGGAATTTAACTTTCAACACATCTGTTTCCAGGAAAGCTGGGTGGCAACCAACATGGCTTCTGGTAACAGTTCAGCGTAGCCTAGGCTTAATGTTAAATCTGACCGGTTTTTGCAGGAGTGGAGAGAGTGTCATTAAAAATGCGCGAAAAATTTTCTTTGCACGTAAACGACCATGTTACGGGTAGAATTAATATTGTCATTTTTTTACAGCCATAATAATTTTGCTTGCAAAGAAAACCAAACTAATGTAATTCAATGGTAAGTAAAAACATGTAAAATTGGCGTATTTTGAGGTGTAGAACGGCCATATGATGCCTTAAAATACGCTCTAAAAAACTAAATGTGCAAGCTTATTCTTTGCAGGCTTTTTTTCCTTTGCAAATCATTAGCGTGGAATAAGACGTCGTTCGCAGTAGCGACAAACACAATAGTGACGACAAGACGACAGCAAGAATGATCATAAGTAACGATCATCGTTCCGTGTAATTGGGTGAACGATTTCAGGTCGTTCGCCATAGAAGTCATTTGAGATCCTTGAAAAATCGCTTTGTGTAATAGTACCCGTAGACTGTGTTTCTACGTAATGCGTTCCGAATGTGGTGGAGACCACGCCCCTGTCTTTCCCCCAATAGCTTTACAGTGTTGCCAGGATTATCCCTATTGGGAGTGAAATGGGGTGTGGTTTCCAAAAACATATGTGGAAACACGGCCTTACTGCTTCCAAAGGAATTAAAGTGGTATTCCACTCACGTAAAATACTTGTATAATATTCCCCCATCTGGAGACTAACAATTCATTCCATAGATGTCATTACCTTTTCAGTCTCCTTCCCCCAGTTCTGAGCTGCTGCTTTTTGCTGAAGACACAGAAAACTGTGTGGGAGCTGTTCACTCTGTCTCCCCCTCCTCCCCTCTCCCTTCCAAAACGGCTGATGTAAGCTACTCCGGCTGACTGCATCCTGTGAGGCCGGGAGGGTTAATCACAGTTGGGTCACAAGTAACTTGACCTTTAACCCCTTAAGGTCAAAGCCAATTTTGCTTTTTCCATTTTATGTTTAAAAGTCCATAGCGCTTGCATTTTTTCACCTAGAGACGTATATGAGTGCTTGTTTTTTGCGAAACCAATTGTACTTTGCAATTACAGGCATAATTTTTCCATAAAATATGTTGTGAAACCGAAAAAAAATCATTTGCGCTGTCAAATTGAAAAAAAAACGAATTTGTTTTGATTTCGGGGAGTTTTGCATTTACGCCGTTCGCCCTATGGTAAAACTGACTTGTTATGCATGTTCCTCAAGTCGTTACGATTACTATGATATATAACATGTATAACTTATATTGTATCGGATGACCTGTAAAAAATTCAAACCATTGTTAACAAATATATGTCACTTAAAATCGCTCCATTCCCAGGCTTATAGCGCTTTTATCCTTTGGTCTATGGGGCTGTGTGAGGTGTCAGTTTTTGCGCCATGATGCGTTCTTTCTACCGGTACCTTGATTGCGCATATACGACTTTTTGATCGCTTTTTATTACATTTTTTCTGGATTTGATGCGACCAAAAATGCGCAATTTTGCAATTTGGGATTTTTTGCGCTGACGCCGTTTACCGTGCGAGATCAGTAATGTGATTAATTAATAGTTCGGGCGATTACGTGTGCGGTGATACTAAATATGTTTATTAATTTATTTATTTATTAATTTATATTTATAAAATGGGAAAAGGGGGGTGATTTGGACTTTTATTAGGGGAGGGGATTTTTTATTAATAAAAACACTTTTTTACTTTTTTTTTTACATACACTAGAAGCCCCCCTGGGGGACTTGTATATAGACAGCACTGATCTCTCATAGAGATCAATGCTGTGTATATACACAGCAAAGATCCATTAGATCGGTCATAGATTACTATGGCCTGCTGCAGGCCACAGCAATCTATTGCCGAGCCGGGATCAGCGTCATTCCGACGCTGAGGCCCGGCACGGGCAGAAGAACGGATCTCCCCCCCGCGATCGCATCGCGGGGGGGAGATCCGTGCCACTAGACACCAGGGATAGTGTGCATAAAGCACTTCAATGCAGCTGTCAGGTTTGACAGCTGCATTGAAGGGCTTAATTAGCCGGCGCGGCAACGGGACCTGCGCCGGCTAATAGAGGCTCTGCCCGGCGGAACACCCCCTGCGGCACCATGACGTATCAGATACGTCATGGGTCGCTAAGGGGTTAATCAAGGGTCCATTTATACAGAAAGAATATCTGACAGATTATCTGCCAAAGATTTGAAGCCAAAGCCAGAAACAGACTATAAACAGAGATCAGGTCATAAAGGAAAGCCTGAGATTTTTCCTCTTTTCAAATCCATTTCTGGCTTTTGATTCAAATCTTTGACAGATAATCTGTCAAATAATCTTTCTGTGTAAATGGACCCTAATGGTACGTTTACACGTAACGATTATCGTGCGAATTTGCTCAATAACAATCGAATTCAAACGATAATCGTACGTGTAAACGCAGCGAACAAACAACGAACGAGAAATCGTTCATTTTGATCTTTCAACATGTTCTCAAATCGTCGTTGATCGTCCGCAAAAAATTCGCAGATCATTCCGTGTAAACAGTTGTCGCGAAAGTCTGGCCGCCTGCAGTCCGGCCCCCCCGCCAGCAGTCCGGCCCCCCGCCCGCAGTCCGGCCCCTCGCTCATCCGCAGCCCGCAAATCCCCACCGCTCATCCGCAGCCCCCTGCACCGCCTCGATCACCACCCCGATCGCCGCCCCGATCGCCACCCCCGCCACTCCGATAATCCCCCCCCCCCCCCCCCAATCAGTGCTCCTCTTCAGCCAATCAGTGCTCCTCTTCAGCCAATCAGTGCTCCTCTTCAGCCAATCAGTGCTCCTTTTCAGCCAATCAATGCTCCTCTTCAGCACTGATTGGCTGAAGAGGAGCTGTTTGAAATTCCCGGCTCCCCTCTTCAGCTAATCAATGCACAGCGTTGATCGTGCGATCGGGCCAATTATCGTCCTGTGTAAACGTAGCATAACTCTTACATTGCACAGTGCAGATACAGCCAGCCTGGAAAACTGGACACATTAGCCATCTTGGAAGGGTGGGAGGGAGGAGGAGGGGGAGACGGAGAAAATCTGCGCCTGCGTCCAGCAGGTGTAGATTTTGATCATGATTTATGCCTCCTCCCCAACTTATCACGCCCCTGCAAGCTCCACCAGCCCGCCCATCGTGCAAGCGGGGTGTACGGGAGGTGTACTCCAGGGAGAAGGGGCGAATCGGCACCTTCTCCCTGGTGTACGCCTCTGGTGTAAGCTTCATAAATCCCCCCCATTGTGCTTCAAGCTGAATGACTATCAAGCAGAAATAGGGATGTGAAGGGGGGTGAGGAGGCGTTACAGCTCTAAGTATCTCAGGTGCTTGTGAACGCTTCTTTGAGCAGAAGAGAATAAAAGCTTTTTTCTGTGTCTGGGAAGCACAGTCGGCTATATGAAAGGTACCACATGCTTTCTTCACCTAACGGCTATCTTGTAGTGTCAGCTGGTTGGAACGTGAATTGCAGCTGACCAATTTCCTTTGTAAGTTTGCAGCTTTGCATTTGCTCCATCCACATAGTCTGTTTAGGGTTAACAGCGTCACTTTCCGGCAGCTTTGCTTGGCAGCCAGTTCTAACGTTTATTAAAACCATTTCCAGCTGTTGTGAAATTGTGACAGCACAGAAGATGTCGCCAAGAGGGGAGAACACGAGGCGCTTTCCTCCTATGCTGTTTCCTTACAGACGTGTGTGTAATCCGCTAATTGACTTGTCTTGCGCTACACCCATTAACAATTAGCCAGGCGGCTGTCAGCGCGGTGTGGGATGTAGCGGAGACGCCACTCCGCTACTGGAATACGCGGGTTCATCTTAGGATAGGGCACGTGATCGCACTGAAACTACAAAGTCCCCGGTTTTACTGACACATGCGATTTTTTTGGTGAATAATTTGCATTTGCATTGTGCGGTTTGGGGATAATTTGGAAATGTTCAGTGACTCGGTCTGCAGCGCGGCTCAGCAGCTCAGGCCTTTTGTTCAGAAATCACATTATCGTATTTGCTTCCAGCTAGAATGTACTCGCGACATTGTTTAAATTGACTCTTTTGGCACTTTTTTTTTTATTTTTATGAAATAATGATTTCTCGCACTCAGCATGTAAACTGCACAGAAAATTTGCACCCCATGTGGGAATGAAGGCGGCACAGGTTTTAATATAATAGCTGAGACCGTTCTTTTCGAAGAGGATTTCTCATTGTTTAAAGGAGACGGGTTACCAAAATGGCGTTAGGCCTAGCTGCGACTACAGCTCAATCGTTTTGCTAAACGAGCGCTGATCTGCTAGATCGACGCTCATTTACTGACCTATTACACAGCCCAATAATTGGGCAACAAAGGCTGCATGGAGATCATTAGTGATGTCCATGCAGCCCTTGCCCAAACACCTGACTCCTTACCTCTCCCCGCTCCCGGTCTTCTCTCCTGTGCTCCGCAGCTTCCCGGACCCAGCGGCAGCAGCATCTGAGCGGCCTGTCAGCTGACAAGTTGCTCAGCCAATCACAGGCCCGGTAGTCCCTTCCTGTGATTGGCTGAGAGGTAAGGTTTCAGGTGTTTGGGTGTTCTAAACCTAAACCAATGATCAGCCGATGATTGTTGTCATCGGCTGATCGTTGCCTTTATTACACAGAGCGATGATCGACTGAATCAACCCCATTCGGCCAATTATCGCTGCGTGTAATAGGGCCCTAAGAATTGGCTTCCTATTGTGGCAATTGTAATGGAGTTGATAGAACAACTGGAGAACCGACTTTTGCTCCTAATTTCTGTGGGCCCAAGAGTCCCACACTGATTGGAGTGTAACAATTTTTGACCTATCCCAATTTGATTACCTGATGTTGGATGCAGCCCTAGGGAGTCCCGGAAAACTGGGATTCAACCATAGGCCATAGACTGTATCCATGTTTTTTAGGACTCCCTAGGTCTGCCTCCAACCTCATCAGCCACCGCTGCTGCAAGTGCCGAACGCTCCAGTTGGATAAACCCAATCGTGCTAGAAACTTGCTCAACTGTAGCTCAGATCCTTCTAACAGGAGTCCAGGAGGTGGGAATCTTTCATACTTCACAACAATCAACATTTTTAGAATATCCCTCAACGCTTCCACAACATAGATACTAGTTTGAAATAAAATGAGTGTTCCTACCCATATGGGGACGAGACTTAGGGGTTGTGCAGGATCAATTTTCCATTGGGAGCTCCATATAGATTGATTCTAATGGAGCCGCGTCATAGAGGGGAAGGGGTTTCCTCCCACTGGGGGCGGGTCAGTGCTTCCGCGCAGGTAATAGATCGGCGATGAGCATGGGAACCGGTTCGGGGTTCAAACAAAGCACCGCAGCATCACCTTCCTAGTGCCGGCACCGTTCTATTCATGTGCAACAAATTCCATACATTTGGGCATACAGGATACATGTGTAACACACATAGTAAACATCATGCCTGAGGGCATGGTCATATATCAATTTTTTTCATGGCAGAAATACAAGGCAGATAGATGTAATTGAGTCTTACTTCCTATATTATGGATTTGGTTGCGGATCCAGATGCGAATGAGCCCAATATAAGACGACTAATCCGCTAACCAGCAACCCAACACACGCATAGCATCAGGCACACGTCGCCAGCTTTCTCCATGTACAGTTTACATGACGCTTTTTCCCATTATAGATAATGGAGTGTTATATTCTGCCAAGTGCCTTAGGATCTGTTCACATGGCATTAAATGGGAGATGAAAAATACATGAGATTTCTGACTTCTCTGTAAACCAACACGAGAATATGTGTCCAAACTAAAAGAGGTGTATAATATTGTATGTATTTGACAAACATTTTATTGTTTTTTTTTTTGTTTTTTTTTAAGAATATAGCCTAATACAGTATAATACATCCAGCAGGGAAAAGGAAAGAAAGAACTGCCATTTTTTCCTATGTACAGGTTGTATATTTTCTATTAAAATCAAAGTGATTTTTAGATCATGTTAAAGGGGTACTTTGGTTTATACAGATATAGTTATACAGATTTACATATAAGTTCTATTAAAAAATCTCAAGTCCTCCAGTACTTATTAGCTGCTGCTTGTCCTGTAGGAAGTGGTGTATTCTTTCCAGTCTGACACAGTGCTCTTTGCTGCCACCTCTGTCCAGAGCAGCAGCAAATCCCCATAGAAAACTTCTCCTGCTCTGGACAGTTCCTGACATGGACAGAGGTGGCAGCAGAGAGCACTGTGTCAGACTAGAGAGAATACACCACTTCCTGCAGGACATACAGCAGCTGATTCTGGAAGACTGGGGATTTTTAAATAGAGGTAAATTACAAACCTGTATAACGTTCTGATATAAATTGATTTTTTTTAAAATAAAACAAATTACTAGTGTACCCTTTAAAATGCGGTGTGGAAATTCATGTGCTATGTTCCTCAACAATCACATAAATGTAAACATATAGACCAGGCGATTTTAAGAAATGCTGTAATTGGGTTTATTAGGCAAATCTGCCATTATCTGCATTCAAAAAGCCTTTCCCCAGGTCCCCCCCTCCCTCCTCTCTCTCATTCACTGGTCATTATCAGGAAATCTCGACTCTTTTACATCAGTCGAGCCCTGTGTAACCTATGTAGAGGGGAGGGGGGAGGAGTGAGATTAGTCGCCAGCAGAGAGCAGAGAACCGAGCATTACACAGCGGGACCTGTGTGAAAGTCGGTATTCAGAGGTCAGAGAGGTCACTGCTGACTTCAGAGGAGATGTAGCTGTATATTAACGCTTTGTTGTCCTGTTTTGATGCCTCATCTCCCTCCACCCTTCCCCTCTCCATAAGAGAACCATGAAGACAGGGGGGAGAGTTTCAAACTGCTTTTTCACGATAAAAATGCATTTTTCGGCTAATAAACCCAATTACAAAGTTTCTTACAATCACCTGTGCTATTGATTTCTGCAAAAAAAATGTAAACAACAGTGACACTTTAAGGATAAGTCTCACCCCACAGAGTCTCACCCCACAGTATTGCCCGGCGGCAGCTGCTACCTGTGCAGGATCTCCCCCCATTCATGCACATTATACATTGAGCATTAGGCACAGGCCTGTACGCAATCGGTGGCAGATTGGTTTTAGAAGGAAGGAATTTTCTTAGATTTACCGTACTTTACAAAGGAGTATTTTTTTTTTGTTGTTCTTTATTATACTCATACATCGGGAACAACTGGGACTCGTTTCTCTCGCCATCTGTTCCTGTGATGCCCTCCAGAATTTGTCGAACAAGAAAATCATTCTGCTCGCATTCTATTCGCTATAACTTTCTCTCCTTATCTCCAGCCAAACAGACCAACCCAGCAAGTTCTGCGCACGGTGCTCAATCTTCTTCCCTTGCAATGCCGTATTTCAACAAAGGAGCCCCCCCCCTCCCCCCATACAATAGTTACCATTCATGAAACAACGGACTCCTTTCCAACCACGGGCTATATCATCCTGCAGAACGGCAATGGGAAACAACCGGACCTCGCCGCTAATGAGCCGCCTTTCTCTCATTTGCATACAAATAATCGTTGTATCCCCGTATAATTTTATGTACATAATCATAAAAGCTGCATAATTATTTAGTGCGGCCCATTCACCATTCATGGGATACGGAGGGTTCGCTAGTCATTTCTTTTATGGTTTCAACAGATAAAAAATGATCAATACATATTAGGGAGGAATTATCAAACATGGCGTAAAGTGACACGGGCTCAGTTGCCCCTAGCAACCAATCAGATTCCACCTTTCATTTTTCAAAGAGTCTGTGAGGAATGAAAGATGGAATCTGATTGGTTGCTAGGGGCAACTGAGCCAGTTTCACTTTACACCATGCTTGATAAATCTCCCCCATTGATATTAATTAGGGGTTAAACATTATTCGACGTGTTCTCCAATATCAAGTGCAAGTTTTTTGTTAGTGTATAGTATTTTCTTGTCCTCTTTCTTGCTACTTAAAGGGATAATCCAGGCAGGAGGATTTTTTTTTTTACTATGGCCGGGCCGGGGGTGGATGAAAGCAACAACGTCACTTACCTCCCTGGTTCGCGCGCTGGGTCCCGCATCGTGCTGCTCCCGTTCTTGGTCCCCAGCCGCTTCCTGGTCTAGCGCGGTCCTGCCTCTGCCGCTATATGGCTGAGAGGACTTGAAACGTCACATCTCAAGCCGCATCATAGACCAGAAAGCGACCGGAGACTGGAGGAGCGCCATGTGGGACCCAATGCTGGAATCGTGGAGGTAAGTGGACGTCATTGATTTCATCAAACTCCTCCCCGGCCATAGTGAAAAAAGCCCTTCCGCCCATAGTTCCCCCTAAACCCCTTGGCACCCTTTTCATTTTCACATTTTTGCATTTCGGGAGCAGTAACTTTTTAATTTTTCTGTAACAGGCAATGGATGTAGACCCACTTTGCCATCCTACCCATTGGGCTTTGGGCCACTCTGACCTTTTTTTCTCCCTCCCTATGATGCAGATAGCCTACTGGTTGCTACCTCCTAGATTGGTCCTGCTGTGGATGTTGGCTGGCCCAGTGGGCCAGGAGATACCAGTGCAAAACACTGTGGGGTCAGGCAGAGGCAGTTTCTGTGCTGGCACAGTACTGGTATAGTCAGAGACGGACTATATTAGAGGCCAGGGACAGAGGAACACTTTTGTAGAAACACCTTTACTTGGAACACTAGAATTCTAGAAAGCTATTTCTGAGGCCAGGAGGAGTGGTCGAGGTTACGGTACCCGTCCGGGTCACAGAATGGCCGGTGTCAGAGAAGATCATCCTACTGCAGTACCGTCTGGATGATCTTTACTGCCACTGAATTCAGATGCGCCCACATCCGAATTCCACTGACAAATCAGTTTCTTGCGGAGCTGCAAAGGATCCCGGATGGAGTGTAAACTATGTGTATACACTCTGGCCGGGATTCCCTCATGTGCAGGGCCGTATTTACCACTAGGCACCCGTGGTCCGGTGCCTAGGGCAGCACCAGGGAGCAGGGGGACAGAAAAAAACTATTTTTTTATTTTTTAGTTTTTTAGTTTTCCTTCTGTTTCGACTTGCCAGTAAATCTTGTGTCTTTTCCAGGGGGGTGGGGGGTATGGTGGTATTGGTCAGGTCTGGTATCGCCAATAGGTGCGTGAAGATGGGGCGTCTCCAGGTTTAGTGCCTAGGACAGCAGCAGCTGTTAATACAGCCCTGCTGATGTGCAACACTACGTAAGTACCATAGTAATCACAGTCGTGATCACTACGATACTTATATAGTGTGAACATAGCCTAAGAATGATATAAAATTAATAAATAATCTTTAAAACCCCTAAAAACACGAACATAAAAGTGGGGTCCCTTCATCAATATAAGGTGCAATAATAAGATATGGGACAAGTTGGATATTTAGTGGCAATATGTTGTGTTACATACATTTAATGTTATCTTTATTTAATACACCCATCTAGTACCCATTGGATCTCCTTTGTTGTAGCATTGATTCTAGAGATAACCAAACTTGCTGATCATTCGGGTTCGTATAAACCTGAATGATCAGCATTTGAATCCCACTGCCTGGTGAAGGTGCATGCAGCTCAAGGACTGCCTGGAAGACATGGATACAGCCTATGGCCTATCAGTTGCAACACTTCCCGTTGTCAGCACCTACATGTAAGGACCTGGTCACTGGATAACCCCATTTAGGAACATGTTTTCTGCCATCCTCTTTACCCTCTCTACAGAGTATTAATGTCTTCTTCGGACCTGCATTCGCCTTGCTACGGAGCTGAATGGGAAGGAGATCTTCATTTGTTCCTTTGGGTAAACGTAGGGCCGTATTTTTCAGATGTATCTATCTCAGGTCAGGAGGTTTTCTCTGATGGTGGTACAGGTTCCCTGTAATTTGCTTTCCCTGATCCACGTCATCTCACCAATCTGGTGGCCTTGTGGCTTTAACATTGGGAAGCAGGAGGTTATGAGGATGAGGGACCTAATGGCATCTATGTAAGGAACCTTAAATTCCTTGGCTCACATACCTCTTAGCGTAGAAAATAGGATTATACTCCTACAGAGTGTATGTATAACAGATGCCACCCAACTTGGACACTGGTAGACATGGTACAAATAGCCTTATTATATGGTGGCTGTCCATATGTTGCAGAACAGTGACCGTCATGGTTGCGGGGACACTATGACTATCCTTGGTACAATTATAAGCTCTGGAGGAGTGAGATTTTTCCTCTCCATATGATCAGGGTCCTGTCTATAAAAACCTGTCTTGTCCAGAAAAATTTACTAGCGCTATAAATGTCCATGAGGCAGGAATCAATCATGTCGGCACAGTGTATTGACTGAAGTCTCTGGAGTTCTTGGCTTTATACTCGAAAATTTTTCAGTAGGAAACAGTAACTCATCATCGGCTGGAAATGATGGTGTAACGCAATGATTTAGTGCATTTTGCTTTATTGCACACCTCTGTCTTCTGCTGCTCTCGTATGTTGCTGCCATGCTGCTCTTTATGAAAATCACTTGGTTGGTTAATATCTCTCTACTCCACAGAGCTATACCAGGAATATTCTTATTAGGGTGACGGGATTAGAAAATCATGGCTTCTCTCTTCCAGACACTTCTTTGTGGTTTTGCAGCTTAATTAATTCACTTCAGTGTTTCACACTTGTAATGTTGACCTTTGTACTATTCTTACCTGTGTAGAAATAGGCTTAAAGGAGAAGTCCGCCCCCCCCCTCCCCCCCCCAAAAAAAGTCAGTAAGCCAGGGGGTTCGGGAAAATAATAAATAAATATATCCTCATGCCCCGTAATGCTGCACCAGGGTTCTGTTGACAGCCGCTGGCGACGTGCAGCTCTTCCAACTGCAACAGAATAGAAGGATCCCAGCACTCACCAAATGAAGTAATGCTTATTTATGGGTGCAAATCAAGCAGGTACATTGGAGGACACGTCTCGGCTGATGAAACTGATGAAAGGCGTCCTCTAATGTACCTGCTTGATTTGCACCAATAAATAAGCATTTCTTCATTTGGTGAGTGCCGGGAATATTCTATTCTACTGCCTTGGGGTGACTCCTACCACACCACCTGGCATACAGAGTGCCATCTTTCATCTTATCATATGCTTCCAGCTGCAACATCACATGATTACCTGATCAGCCAATCAGTGATTGAGGCAGAGCACCGCCCTAGTCACTGGCTGGGTCTGGCAAGCTGGAACAGCCGGGTACATGATCTACTTGGTTTCCAGCAGAAAATGACTTCTGCCATCAGTCAGCGTTACTCGGGAGCAGCTCGACGGCATGGGACAGTTTAGGTTGTTTATTATTTTCCCACAACCCCCTGCCTGCGTTTTTGGAGGGACTTCTCCTTTAAAGAAGCACTTACATTTTTTTGCTCATATAACACATGCTCACCACCACTATTCCTTCGGTGTCATCTGTTTCTTCCCAGCTCTGCTGCGTCCATACATTTTCTTACTGTATCTGGGTCATGTGACTACTGATCAGCCTCCATCTTGACTTTTAGATTGTAAACTGCATTTTCTGCCTTTGAAATCTGCTATCAATCCTGTGATGCATCAGCCCAGAATCACATGGGCCGCTAAAGGCCGTACCATCTCTGCCTGCTGGGAGGACTGTGTTATAAGCTATCTCTATATATGTATAAACAGAGATTACACACATACAACCATGAACGCTGAACTGTCATCAAAACCATTAAAAGTGTGTGACAGGAGACGTATAATCAGCATCAGTAACTCCAAGGAGAGTTTCTGCCTCCCCTCATGGAGCGCTCATGTGCAGCAGTCCATGCAGCTTAATCATACAGGACAGGGGAGTCAAATTTAAATACAGAATGGGCTGAAATTTAAACATTGGACAAAGTCGCGGGCCAATCTTAATAATTGTTGAAGCGTGAATGCGGCAGTTCTGGCACTGTCAGTGGTGTGCGTCTCCCAGCGCTGTGCACTATGATAAATGACATGATAAATAATGTCCCATGTAGTAGCCAACCCAACCAAAATTGCCCCACATATTAGCCAGCCCTTCCAATAGTGCCCAAATAGTAGCCAGCCCTCCCCAATAGTCCCATACAGTAGCCAGCCCTCCCCCATAGTCTCATATAGTAGCCAGCCCTCCCCCATAATCTCATATAGTAGCCAGCCCTCCCCAATAGTCCCATACAGAAGCCAGCCCTCCCCCATAGTCTCATATAGTAACTAGCCCTCCCCAATAGTCCCATACAGTAGCCAGCCCTCCCCCATAGTCTCATATAGTAACTAGCCCTCCCCAATAGTCCCATACAGTAGCCAGCCCTCCCCCATAGTCTCATATAGTAACTAGCCCTCCCCAATAGTCTCATATAGTAACTAGCCCTCCCCAATAGTCTCATATAGTAACTAGCCCTCCCCAATAGTCTCATATAGTAACTAGCCCTCCCCCATAGTCTCATATAGTAGCCAGCCCTCCCCCATAGTCTCTTATATAGTAACTAGCCCTCCCCATAGTCTCATATAGTAACTAGCCCTCCCCAATAGTCTCATATAGTAACTAGCCCCCCCCCCATAGTCTCATATAGTAGCCAGCACTCCCCAATAGTCTCATATAGTAGCCAGCCCTCCCCCATATTCTCATATAATAGCCAGCCCTCCCCCATAGTCTCTTATATAGTAGCCAGCCCTCCCCCATAGTCTCATATAGTAGCCAGCCCTCCCTATAGTCTTATATAGTAGCCAGCCCTCCCAAGTGTCTTATATAGTAGCCAGTCCTCCCCATAGTCTCTCATATAGTAGCCAGCCCTCCCCAATAGTCTCATATAGTAACCAGCCCTCCCCCATAGTCTCATATAGTAACCAGCCCTCCCCCATAGTCTCTTATATAGTAGGCATCCCTCTGCCATAGTCTCTTATATAGTATCCAGCCGTCCCCTGTAGTCTCTTATATAGTAGGCAGCCCTCTGCCATAGTCTCTTATATAGTAGCCAGCCCTCCCCTGTAGTCTCTTATATAGTAGCCAGCCCTCTCCCATATTCTCTTATATTGTAACCAGCCCTCCCCCAGTCTCTTATATAGTAGCCATCCCTCCCCCATAGTCTCTTATACAGTAGCCAACCCTCCTCCATAGTCTCTTATACAGGAACCAGCCCTCCCCCATAGCCTCTTATATAGTAGCCAGTCCTCCCCATAGTCTCTTATATAGTAGCCAGTCCTCCCCATAGCCTCTTATATAGTAGCCAGTCCTCCCCATAGCCTCTTATATAGTAGCCAGTCCTCCCCATAGTCTCTTATATAGTAGCCAGTCCTCCCCATAGCCTCTTATATAGTAGCCAGTCCTCCCCATAGTCTCTTATATAGTAGCCAGTCCTCCCCATAGTCTCTTATATAGTAGCCAGTCCTCCCCATAGGCTCTTATATAGTAGCCAGTCCTCCCCATAGTCTCTTGTATAGTAGCCAGCCCTCCTCAATAGACTCTTATATAGTAGCCAGCCCCTAGAACAGTTTTTAAAGGAAAACTGGTGTTGATTTTTAATATAGGCCTAGCGGCATTAGTATCAGCCATAGATGGGATGTGCAGCGGTTCCATTCTCTCCAGTTCGAGTTTTTAAAGGAAAGCTGTCACACGTGGGCGGGCCCCCGAGTCCACCCTACCTCTGGTTAGAGCCCCCCATACTTACCTCCATCCTTTTTTGCAGCCCTAGAGGCCGTAGGAGCCGACCAGCGCAGGACGTGTGATGACGGCACTGCGCTGAAGGCATCGGGACACCGCTCACATACTCCTAGGCCACAGGCTAAAAACTGCCTGTGGCCTAAAAGATTATAATATGGGCGGTCCGAGTGGATGTCCGGACATATTCATACAGCTGCAGCTGTAAAGGTGAAGTTCCACCTGGATACCCTGCACAATGTGTAAGCTATATAGTATATTTTTTAGCTACATTTTCTTTGTTTGAACCTAGAATCCAACAAACCTTTCCCCTTTAGTTTGTTGTTCAACCCCCGACCCATAAAGAGGTTATATGGCTTTACGTCAATCCATTCTAACAGTGCACTGGGGGCCAGTTGGTGAGAACCCTGGGAACTATGATCTGAAAATCTCATCAGGAAAGACCAAACTTCACTGAGTGGGTTCTATAGGGAAGAATGAAAAGTTTCCTTAGTAGTGTTGAGCGGAAGTGTTCAGGTTCGGCAATGTTCTCTGAGCCCAAACACTCAGCATTTGATTCCCCGTGGCTGTAGAAGTTGGTTGCAGCCCTAGGGCTGCCATGAAAACATGGCTGCAGCCTATGACATCCAAGATTCAAACAACTAGTGTTGGGTTTCAGAGGACATTGCCAAAACCTGAACACTTTGACAGGTCTACTCATAAGTATTTCTTAGACTTTACTCTTCACATTAGTCATCGTAAACCAGTTTCAGATCAACTTCTCCAGTGAGAACAATAGATACTGTATGTGTCAGCTGAACCGCCAGTTTTTGGAGTACCAGTCAACTATCTAATATGTATGGTGGCTTTCTGATCTCCACCTGACAGCAGATATTGAGGCAAAGAAAGATGGAGTATGTTGCTTTTCAACCGCCCAATGGATGTCTCCATCCACACAGTGGTACCCATTGCCCAGAAAAAAAGAACGTAGGCATATGTTTTTTTTGCTGGATGGCTATGGTTGGAATAGTGTAGTCAACCATTCTTTTTTAGCAAGTGTACCAATAATACAGATGTGTACATTAAACTTACACTGTCCTTAGTGACCTGACCCTGTCTCCTGACCGTGAGTCTTGCCACCATGTAATAACAAAGTACTAATGGACGACCTGGAGGTAATCTTCCTTCTTAGGCCATTTTGCTTTTAAAAGTTTTCTCGGCGACTTCAAAGTAATCAGCGGTGATGGAAGAGTAATCATAAGTGATCAGAGCCGAGCGGGAGGAATGCAGACATCAAAGAGGAAGGGGGCAATGGCAGCGGGAAATGGAGCAGTCAACCCTAGGTAGTTCGGGGAGAGAGGGAAGCTATTACAGGTAATTTCTCTTCAATCTTACACAAAAAAAGCTTTTAACATAATTGTGTAGAACTTCCCTTATTTCTCCTGACAGATATTTATTAGGAATAGAAAAAGGGTTCGGGCGATCGCCCCAGTGGGAGAGCAGAGAGTTGCAAATACGGGTTTGTTTGATGGTAATGAGTTAGAAGTAGGTGTTGGGGTGGATGGGCATCATACTGGGCAGATTACATAACACTACACTGACACTAAGTGGTTTTTCTGGAGGTTTTAGAAGCAGAAATACATTATGTTATTGAGGACATGAAGGTTATACTGTTACTTAATGTTGGAATATGCCATAACATTATGAGCAGCGGGGTTCACGTTGATTCAGAGAACGATGTCGGTGAAGCTTAGTGGAAAAAACTGTAAATAGTATAAAAGCACTTCATACTGACGCCTGCAGATGGACCGCCACCCATGAGGAAGCGGTAGCATCTTCTAACATTACAGAAGACAACAAAAGATCCAGCATCACCATAGAAGATTATTCTATATCCAGATATGCTTGTACCAACACAATCGTGAAACACTATGAACATCGACTCATTTCAGGCGCTAAACATTCTTATTATTACAACTAGTCATGAGCGTACAGTTCAAACGTTCGGCTTCGCCAACGTTTCTCCGAACCTAAAGGCTCGGCTTTGACTACCGGTGCCTGGATGTCGTTCTAGGGTTTGGAAAAGCATTGCAGAAACCAATCTTCCGAACTGTTCGCTCATCACTAGTCACCACTTGTTCAAACATTACACCATCAATTCTTCCAGTGGGTGAACTCTAGAGATGAGGGCAACTCATTCATGTATTCATGTTTTCCCTGACCCCCTAGGGCTACATCCAACTTCTTCCGCCACCGGTGATAAAATGCTGAACAATACTCCGGTGATCAAATGCTGAACAATGACTCAAGCATGGTCGCGTTGCGCTCATCTCTAGTGAACTCCATAAAGTTAGTTTTTCGACTGGACTTTACAAGATCCCATTTTGATCAACTATATCAGTATTAAGGTGGATATGTCGCAAGGGGAACCTTTCTTTATTGAAGTCTCTCAGAAACCCTAACTTTAGAAAAGGTAAATCCATCAATCGGCTGGAGAAGAGAGTGTTGACAAAGAGCACCTCTCTCTGGAGGATCTGGTATGTCTTCGCATTACAAGGAGAGCTCATTGTTTTGCAGTACTACATTTCTCCTGTGGGGGTGCTGTAAGAGAACTGAACACTTTTCTTGTTCCATATAGTTTATTGTGGATCTAGCAGACGATCACCTTTTCTTTTCTTTTTTTTTTTTTGAGGTGGGGCCTTCTATCACAAAGGCATTGTAAAATGCAGATACCCCACTTCATCTACTCTGGGGATCACAGGTATCTGAATACAACGTGTTGGAGTTTTCTGTACTGTTTAACCTGCGATTGGGCTGTGAAAATTTTTGAAGAAAGAATACATTCTGTTAATTGTAGTTGAAGAGGTCTGGGAAGTTTCTTTTCTCTGCAGACATTATGGAACTGGATATTCTTCCATTTTTTTCCAAATCCTATAAAAAGCTTTAGCTACGTATGAGACCGACAAAGCTTCTATCACTTATATACTGTGCACTGCATGGAAAATGTTTTACCATCTATCTTGTCTCCATTCTCTATGTGATTGCTCAGTGGCATCAGCCGTTTCAGACTGGTAGAGACTAGCTGAGGCGTATGTGCTTATAGATAGGAAACCAAGAAAATCACCCAGCCACCTCTATGATCCATATACTCTGAGAAGCAGTCACTCCTATATGTTGCAAAGTTCTGTGGCCCTATAAGAAACTTTGGCATATTGGATTTGTCTTATGGACAACCCCCTATTTGTTCTATATCCTGACGTGTTTCTCTCTGACGTGTTGTTTCAGAGGGTCCCCATGCTTGCCGTCAGCTCCGTATCCGTGTTTCTGTTCCTGGTCGTCCTCCGTCTCATCAATGAAGTCAATTTCCTCAAGCTCCTTACCTGTTTTGGACAGACAAGCGCCCAGTGTGTCCCCGCTCCGGTCACGTGGCGGCATCGCCCTCTCACATATCATGACGGTTATATCAACATTAAGACACATGAGGTAAGAAATGGAATTGACTGGATTGTGGTGCAGATTTTCTGTGTGCGGTCATGGCCGTGGTCGTACATTCACCTGGTTGATCTGGTCCTTTAACTAATGAAGAAGTAAATGTTCTATGTTCTGGCTGTTGCTTGGAGTGCTACCGATCACAATGTACCCGTCATATCTTATAATAGACTATCCGGACACCTAACTCCAGCTGCTTATTATTGTCTTCTTACAGAATACATTGAACACGTGTTTGCATACTGTATATGTTGAAACTAGACTATCCCTTTAAATGCCCTTCCAAAATAATGAATGTCTTTTCCCAGAGAGGTTGTCACTTTCTTACTCCCACTCAATTACATTATTGCAAGATGCTGAATCGGCATGATGGGAGGATGATGGAATGAAGGGATCAGGAAGCATCATGATCCCAATTTTTACTGCTTCCATGCTTACCAAGATTCAGGAATCTAGAAAAATCGAATGACAGACTGTGGTTATTTTGCGGTGGTCCATTGATATCATTAATGGTGAGGGTAGTCCAAACTGGATACCCCTTTAAAGGGAACTCGTCACCATGAAATCGCTACCTAAGCTATCGAAATCATGTTATAGAGGAGAAGAAGCTGAGCGAATTGATATATATATATCTTTATGGGGAAATATTCAGTATAACTTGTAATTTATTGATTGAAATCTCTGATGTTTCCATGCTAAAGAGTCCAGTCCATTGAGTGACACCACCCACTGGACTCCTTAACACAGAATGATCAGGGATTTCAACCAACATGTTACAAGTTATACAGAATTTTTACTTACAAAGATACATATCAATCAGCTCAGCTCCTCCAGCTCTATAACATGATGGCGATAAATTAGATGGCATTGTCTTGGTGACAGATTCCCTTTAAGGGTCTGTTCACACGTACAGACTCGCTGCGTATTTATCGCTGTGAGTTTCTCGCACATAAATTGCTATCAAGTCAATGTATGTGTATTCTTGCTGCGTGTTTGGTGCGATTTTTACATGCGAGTTTTGATTTTCACAGGCAAGTTCAACACCACAAAAAACTCAGCTACTTTCATGCGAGTTTGATGCGAGTTCTGTTTAGGCAGCGAGTCTGTACGTGTGAACAGACCCTAAGGGTTTACTTAAAGGGGTAGTGCGGCGGTAAACAATTATTCACAGAATAACACACATTACAAAGTTATACAACTTTGTAATGTATGTTATGTCTGTGAATGGCCCCCTTCCCCGTGTCCCACCACCCCCACCCGTGTACCCGGAAGTGTTGTGCGCTATACATACCTGTCACATGCCGACTCGTCTCCGATCTTCAGTCTGCGATGTCGTCTTCGGAAGGCTTGGCCGAATCCCTCCGACCGTCCTGAGTGCCGGCCGCCCTCTTCAGCGTCATCAGATGCTCAGCCGCGATTGGCTGAGCACAGTTATGCTCAGCCAATCGCCGATGACGCGGCAGAGGGCGGCCGGCACTCAGGACGCTCGGAGGGATTCGGCCGGGCCTTCCGAAGACGACATCGCAGACTGAAGATTGGAGACGAGTCGGCATGTGACAGGTATGTATAGCGCACAACACTTCCGGGTACACGGGTGGGGGTGGTGGGACACGGGGAAGGGGGCCATTCACAGACATAACATACATTACAAAGTTGTATAACTTTGTAATGTGTGTTATTCTGTGAATAATTGTTTACTGCCGCACTACCCCTTTAAAGGCAAGACTGTAATATGATTCAGTATGTAAAAGGTTCTTGCACAGAGGAGCTTGCAATCTAAAGGCTAGCAAGAAGTTATCAATAGGGGTATAATATCTCAGGACCTATATTCTCTGCGTTGCGTTGGTAGGGGGTCAGGAGGGGAACGTGCAAAAATCAGTGGAGCCAAAACATTCATCTGTCTTCCATGACGGGGGATTAACAAAGATATTGAAGTCTACAAGGAAAAATCTGCCGACTTCTTCCCATACCGCAATGAAAGGGAGGAATCAGCCCGTCCACGGCCTTCATTGTACCCACTGCTGACACGCTGATCCTGACAGTGTGACATAGTGAGATGGGCAGACGAAGTGGCGTGTCAGGAAATGCCATCTGCGTATTTAGGAATTTTCCGATCTTGCCAAAAAATACAATATACGTTCTTGGTTAAGAACCTCATAAAAACCAAAAGATTTAGCAGAAATTGAATAGGGAGAAAGGAAGGAAGGATCTGGTTTAAAATGTTTGAATATATCAGTGTTTGGAAGGATATACAGCCGATACAGTAGCCTACAGAGGGGATCATACCTGGAGACAGATCCTGAGCGGCTACAGAATGAGCGCCCACAGTCTGCTCATGGAATCCAGGCAGCATCAATAGACGTACAAAGCCCAGGGAGAGCCGACTGTGCCAGCAGTGCAACCAAGAAGCCACGGAGGATGAGACCCACGATCTGCACCAAATACTCAGCAGGTAGAGACACATACACATACAGAAGAGACTGAAAGATCTATTCCTGGACTTAACCTCTTCGGAGGAGGAAGAGAAACTGCCTATCCTGCTGGGGAAGAGAAGAACACTGCAGCTATAGCGGCATAATATGTCAGTACCTGCCATAGTCTAAAAGGAGCGTGATATGCCATGGACTTCTATCCCACCCTGGATGTGTCCCTGTCCCTAATCCCATCCCTACCCAATAATTTCCAACTGGCTTTGGCAATGTTAATATGTATTTAGTCCTGCCAATAATAAAGCTTTGGAATTCAATAGATAGATAGATAGATAGATAGATAGATAGATAGATAGATAGGAGATAGATAGATAGATAGATAGATAGGAGATAGATAGATAGGAGATAGATAGGAGATAGATAGATAGATAGATAGATAGATAGAAGATAGATAGATAGATAGATAGATAGATAGATAGGAGATAGATAGATAGATAGATAGATAGATAGATAGATAGATAGAAGATAGATAGATAGATAGATAGAAGATAGATAGATAGATAGATAGATAGATAGATAGATAGATAGATAGGAGATAGATAGATAGATAGATAGATAGATAGATAGATAGATAGGAGATAGATAGATAGATAGATAGATAGATAGATAGATAGATAGATAGGAGATAGATAGATAGATAGATGATAAATAGGAGATAGATAGATAGATAGATAGATAGATAGATAGATAGATAGGAGATAGATAGATAGATAGATAGATGATAGATAGGAGATAGATAGATAGATAGATAGATAGATAGATAATAGATAGATAGGAGATAGATAGACAAATAGATAGATAGATAGATAGATAGATAGATAGATAAAACAACGATATATAGATAATAGATAGAAGACGGCCCTCTTAGTCACATCATGGCCTCCATTGTCTGATCTCGTACCCATCAGTGAACACTTCAGCCCCCGTCACTTATTAGGAACACTGCAGAAGAAGAAGGGAAACAATTGTTCATTTCCATTCGCATCCTGTAATCTGTCACAAAAATCTGCACAAAATCTCAGCTCGCGCTGCTTCTCAAAAGAGTAATAATGGAAGTATCTGGTCCTGCTGGTTACTCGGCTTTCCTGCTCTGATTATGGATTCATAGCACAGCTTGATGGTTATTAAAATCCCGTATGTGAGAGGCCCGCACAACACAAAGAGATATGAATTGGCATTCTGCAGAGATAATGCTATCTAATGGGCAAGGCATGCAGCAGGCGCTCATCCTCCAAGCTGCAACATCTAACATTTGTATTCTGATGGAGTAAGGATGACCACCGCACGCCCCTGCCTTCCTGACACCCTCACAGCTATTATTACGTCTCCGAGTCTTTATTTCTCCAAGAATATCTGGGAGCCAGGAGGAAGGAGACCCCCCCCACACCTGGAGTGATCATACGTGATGCTGATTACCGATAGGTCCTGAGATATTATACTCATCTGTGTCTGGGAAAGCTGAGTTATTATGTGTCATGTATACATACTCTGTAATGAAAATAGGGAAAGTGTGTCTGATGACAGATGACAGCAGAGGGCCACATGAACCGTCCAGCAATTATTCGTGTGCGCACCAATGCTCAAGTCTTCCAAAGTCCTTGGGTTGAGCAGTCTACTGGGGCCTGAAGACCGGTTCTGGTTGTAGCTGAAGGCCACACATAGCAAGTCTAATGGCCTAACCCTAAAAGTCCTTATAAACTTTATCCTTTTGATGGCCATACCAGTCATTTGCGGCAGGCTTACCCATCAGTATACAGTGTATGGGGGTCTCCCAGTTGTCCATTGACAGATGATGTCAATGGTGATGATGGAAAGTCATTGCCCAGCCTCTTTGTTCTGAAAGAAATGAGCCACAGCCATAGCTCTTTCACTGCAACTTACCACCACCTTTCCCATAGAGAACAAAGGAAAACTTTTGGCACTTTTCAGAAATCAATAACTATCAATGGTACAAGCGATTTTAAGAAATTCTGTAATAGGTTTTATTAAGCAAAAGAGTTTCCTTCTGTACTCAAAAAGCTGTTTTCCAGCAGGATTTTTGTGTCCATTATGGTCTATGGAGGGGGAGGGGCTGAGAAGGATGAGTGAGCACGGAGAGGAGGAAAAGCAGCCCTGCACAGCACTACATCCTGCAATCTTATCTCGCCAACTTCCCAGACCAGCACTGACCTTTCTGACCTCACAATCCAGTGTTTTATGTGCCCAGACAGCCTCAAAACCACACAGCTGCCTGTCTCCTCTTCCAGCTGGCTCATCCCCCTCGAGCCCCTTCCCTTTCCATAGGTTATAATGGACTCAGCAGACCCGTCTTCACTTTTCACCTCCGTAATGTAGACGGCATTGCCTGATGATGCACAGATAAGAAGTAGGGGGTGAGGGGTGAAACAGCTTTTTACAGAAAGAGGCTTTTTTTGTCTAATAAAACCTATTACAGAGTTTCTTAAAATCGCTTGTGCTAATAATTTCTCCAAAAATATTTAAAATGACACTTACACTTTGAGGTTATGTTCACACTACGTAAGTCTCCGGACGTAGCGCGTTCCGTGAATAAGCGGACGGAGATTTACGTAGTTTGCGTACAATGGAAAGTATACGATGTACGGCTGCACAGTTCACACTACGTACGAACTTACGCCCGGATCGTACGCGGCGCCGTAAAAAATTAACCAGACCATTGTTTGAGGATGAAAATGCTGTAACTTACGCCCGTAGCGTAACATGCGGTCCTCTACGTAGTGGCGCTTTCTTCATTTTTCCACTTTTCTTTGCCGATCCAAAAGGTTCTGTGGGGTGTCCGGGGCTAGGCGAAGCTTTCCAAGTAAAAGACCGCTGTCAGATCGCTACGTAGGGCGCTCGGGAAGCGTAAGTAGACTACGGGCGTAAGTTCGCCGTCCGTACGTAGCCGCCCGCAACTTGCGTAAATTTCCGGCTGGAGTTTAACACGTATATGTCCGGCCGCGAAAATATGCGGCCGGACATATACGTAGTGTGAACATAGCCTTAGGGCCTAAAGCTAAGAATGATTATCAGCCATGCAGGCTGATATCACTCTTTGTAATGGGGCCAGAGATTAGGATCACTTCAATAGAACTAAGCTGCAATACCACACACAATACCACAGCAAAGAATGGTGCTGTTTTTGTAAGAAAGCAGCCATGTTTTTCTACTCCTGGATAGACACTTTAAGTTAAATGTTTACAGATATCCCCATATTAGCCATAGTCATGAACCACAGAGGACTTGTCATACCCATGTGTTACCTAGTTCATCAGCACCATGTAATATCACATTTGCCCTTCAGTGGACATGTGCTGTTACCCTCAACTTCAGGGGTACTCAACAACTTTTAGTGAAGGTCCACTTACTGGGGTCTATTGTCAGGTAAAGGTCCGAGCTGAACATCGATAGTAAACGCGGTGCGCTCCCCCAGTAGTATATAGCCCCCCTGTTGCTCTCCCAGTAGTATATAGACCCCTGTGCGCTCCCCTACTAGTATATAGACCCCTGTGCGCTCCCCCAGTAGTATATAGACCCCTGTGTGCTCTCCCTGGTAGTATATAGTCCTCGTGCGCTCCCCCAGTAGTATATAGATCCCTGTGCGCACCCCCAGTAGTATATAGACCCCCTGTGTGTTTCCTCTCCCTTATAGCCCCCCGCTGTGTGCTCCCCCAGTAGTATATAGACACCCCGCTGTGTGCTCCCCCAGTAGTATATAGACCCCTGTGCGCTCCACCAGTAGTATATAGACCCCTGTGCGATCCCCCCGGTAGTATATAGATCCCTGTGCGCTCCCCCAGTAGTATATAGACCCCCTGTGTGCTTCCTCTCCCATATAGCCCCCTGCTGTGTGCTCCCCCAGTAGTATATAGACACCCCGCTTTGTGCTCCCTAGTAGTATGTAGCCCCCATGTGCGCTAGTGAGTGCAGCTCAGTTTACAGGTATACTGAGCTGCAGCAGGGGTCCGGACAGCTGGCCTCTGCGATCCACCAGTTGAGGACCCCTGCTCTACTTATTTTGATAATTCAGACCTATGAGGATCAGCTGATTGTTGGAGCGGCATCTTTTTCAGATGGAATTGTTATATATATTACTGTTTTTCAGGTTGGTAAATGTTCTCTGTAGGCAGATCACAACATATGTTCATGGCAGGACCTCCCGCTATCCGCTGAAATCTATGGAAGAACCGAGAGCAGGGATGGGGATCCAGCCGAAGGCTGTCCATGCATGATGGGAATTGTAGTTTTGCAACAGCTGGAGGGCCGAAGGTTCCCCATCCCTGACCTAGAGTGTTCACTTACTCTGCAGTGACACCTCTGGACAAATGAAGCATTACACAGAGTTCATTCCCTTCAATGGGTTTTCTGTGTAATACAGGACAGGACTGGTCCTCCAGGGTGAGGGACACTCTTTATATTCCAACCATGTGGATACTAAAAAGATGAACAGGTTGCCTAAAGATAGGTCCGCAGTATACCTGTATACCTGCGGCTCAGCATCCTATATACTTCCATACCTCGGCCATAAGCACATTGAACAATTGCTTTAGGGATAAGTAAATGTATGGTAATATATGGTAATAAATATCTTTATGCAATCCAAAACAGGATACAATCAAATGTATCTCCCCCCCCAGAGACGCAGCGCTCCAGGAGCAATGTAACGTCATTATTATCACCCGGTCCCCCCCACTCATTTCTGCCGGAGTCATCACTTATAAGGATCGGCGCGGAATGAGCTGCTGAAATATTAATCACTCGGCGCGATATTACGCTGGAATCCAATATTTCACATGGATCTTACAAAATACGATGTAAGGAAAATGACAGATTCTGGATGTGTCCTTGTGATCGGAAAATCAAAGGAATATTAATCATTCTCAAGGATGGGGAGAAGAATAACGTCTGACCTACACACGGGGAGGAATAGTCAGTGCGCAGTCAGTTCATTCTATGGATGTAGCAGAGCTGAAGATGTTGTGTCTACCTCTGGGGCCGGATTGTGTATTCAGAAAACAGAGCTGACATTGTGAGTAAAACCGTTGTTAGTATCTAGTTATATCAATCCGATCTGGCTCTGCTACATCTGGAGTTTATAGTGCGCTCAAAAGTTTTGATAGAGCAGGGTCTCAGTGCTGTGACCCCCACTGTTCTCTAGACAGAGCTGAGTAAAGCAAGTATACGCTCCGGCTGGGATTTCTCGCTGCGCCGTAGAAAACTGACATGTCACTGAATTCAATGAATAGCGGCCGCAGAAAACCCTGCCTGTATCCGAGCGTTTGACCTTTAGCAGAGCTTCAGTCCAACAGGGAATCCGATAGAGATGACGTCGTATAGGGTGAACGCATTGCCCTTCTGTCAGGGGATAAGGACTGGTGACCGTTTTATCTTCTTAAAGGGCAGATCCACCTGAGACGCTTCAGAAGATGATGGTAAAGATGTCTGGAAAGTGTCCTGTAAAAAGAGTCTCATATAGTCCTAGTGTTAGGGTGGAAGGATAGGCAAAGCAGGTGACATCTTTAAGAGGTAGCTTTCCCTTCAAGTCAGCTTATGAACCTCTACGAAGCTTCAGTACATGACTGGGAATAAGCAGAGCCCGAGCTTCCCCAGAAGGAGAAGTTACCCATCTATAGACAGCTGTTTTTGGGGTCTTCAGTACAGAGCACGGGGCTGCAGAGAGGCCTGGGCCAAGGGACCAGAGCGGTAATGTTTCTCCTTGATACATGTCTTTATGGGATTGTAGTTCTCCTTAAGGAGAGTCCGCCACAAAGACTAACGGGGCCTATTCCACGGAGTGATAATTGGCCCGATTCGGCCGATTATTGCTACGTGGAATAGAGAGAACGATCAGCCGATGATCGTATCATCGGCTGATCGTTCATTTATGTTCAAACCTAAAATCATCAGTCGCCACCTGCGCATCACTACGTGGCGACCGACCGTCAATTTCAAAACATCATACATTACCTGTCCAGATGCAGGTCTTCTCCTTCTCTCCCGGTCCTGCACTGCAGCAGCTTCGGAGCGGCCTGTCTGAGCTGACAGACCGCTCAGCCAATCACAGGCCGGGACCGACGCGGCAAGTAGTAGGCTGAGCGGTCTGTCAGTTCAGACAGGCCACTCCGAAGCTGCTGCGGTGCGGGACCGGGAGAAGACCTGCCCCTGGACAGGTAATGTATGAAACGATTATCGAGCCGTGGAATAGGCCTAGTAAACGAGCGCCGATCTAGCAGATCAGCGCTCGTCTACATCGTTGATCGGGCCCTGCTCGGCCCGGGGAATAGGACCCTTAAAGGCCATTTCTGGCTCATTAAGAATTCTGGGAAGAAAGGATATACAACATAGCTCTCACACCACTTAGGCAAAGTGGCGTCACTTTAGGTCAGTGTTTCGCTCCATCTAGGGGGTGTATGCCAAGCCAAGTTGGGCAGTCTTTCCCTTTGGAGACATTTTTGGCATACACCCCCAGTCAATGTTCTAAGACTCCTAGATGGAGTGAAACACAAAGTGACACCACTTTGCCTAAGTGGTGTGAGAGCTATTTTGTATATCCTTTCTTCCCAGAATTCCCAATGCACCAGGAATGGCTTTTACATCTCCACGTGTCTTTATGGTGGACTCTCCTAAAGGAGAACTAGAATCTCATAAAGACATGTGGAAACTTATAGGCCATTCATGCACCACTGAGGATACTGTTAAAAAGGAGATGCAGAGAAGTTCTCTTGTGGACTGTTGGCTTTGAAATAAGAAAAAGGTAGATAAATAAATTATTAGATAGATAGATAGATAGATAGATAGATAGATAGATAGATAGATATTTGGAGCTGTATGGCATGTTATTTTATACTGTATATCAGTCTTAGGTATTACTTTGCGTCCCAGTTTGGTTTTACTGGATGTTACTGGGGGCACTAGCATGGTGTGACACATGTACGGTAGCTGAGGAATACGTTGCGTTTCACATCAGGGACTGCGCGGTTATAGGGACTGAGCGGTTATAGGGACTGAGCCAGGTTATAGAGAGGTGATGACATCTGCGGAGTTGGGGCGCGCGGAGGAGATGAGATCTTTGGATGCAGTCACATGATGATGTTTCGGAGAGGGATCTGACTGATGGATTCCATTCCCTGTAATGATAGAGGTAATGGGCTGTGTCATAAAGCACTTTCATTTTTTATTACCTATAATATTCCAGACTATGTATTTTTTGTTTATTTTTCCAGATTTTATGTTTCATCTATGCAGCTTTGGTGATTGGAGATAGATAGATAGATAGATAGATAGATAGATAGATAGATAGATAGGAGATAGATAGATAGATAGATAGATAGATAGATAGATAGATAGATAGATAGGAGATAGATAGATAGAAGATAGATAGAAGATAGATAGATAGATAGATAGATAGATAGATCAATAGATAGATAATAGACAGATGATAGATAGATAGATAGATAGATAGATAGATAGATAGATGGATGGATAGATAGATAGGAGATAGATAGATAGATAGATAGATAGGAGATAGATAGATAGATAGATAGATAGATAGGAGATAGATAGATAGGAGATAGATAGATAGATAGATAGATAGGAGATAGATAGATAGATAGATAGATAGATAGATAGGAGATAGATAGATAGGAGATAGATAGATAGATAGATAGATAGAGAGAGATAGATAGATAGGAGATAGATAGATAGATAGATAGATAGATAGATAGATAGATAGATAGATAGATAGATAGGAGATAGATAGATAGGAGATAGATAGATAGGAGATAGATAGATAGATGATAGATAGATAGATAGATAGATAGATAGATAGATAGGAGATAGATAGATAGATAGATAGATAGGAGATAGATAGATAGATAGATAGATAGATAGATAGATAGATAGGAGATAGATAGATAGATAGATAGATAGGAGATAGATAGATAGGAGATAGATAGATAGGAGATAGATAGATAGGAGATAGATAGATAGATAGATGATAGATAGATAGATAGATAGATAGATAGATAGATAGATAGATAGATAGATAGGAGATAGATAGATAGATAGATAGGAGATAGATAGATAGATAGATAGATAGATAGATAGATAATGCAACAATATATAGATAATAGATATATAGATAGAGAATAGATACACAGACTGTATACATAAATTTTATAAATATATTTGGGTGATAATTATAAGATTAGGATAAGACTTTGGTTCCTTGGGGAGAGAGCGCAGTCATTGCAGTAAAGCGCTTGATCAGTATTTTTGCTACATTATATTTGCAGCGTTGGGCTATTTATTTTTCATGAGTACGTTAGGCCGTAATGGAGAAATACATATTTTATAAGTCTGTTGATTAGAAAGCGTATTATCAGGTTCGGTCCCCAGAGCCATCGCCTCTCATTTGAATGGCAGGGTCAGATTTGTCGGAAAACTGAATTCATTTCTCTGCAGTCGTTCATCAATGTGTCAGCCGCTTTGGCTCTACAAATCCTGACCGGCTGTCAGAAAAAAAGTTATAAATCCTCAAATCATTTAAGGAAGCGTTTTTTGTTTTTCCCAGGTGAGATGGAGAGAGTCTGCGGGGACCAGCGACCCAGGACGGGAAAGACAGAGACTGATTCCCCGGGGAGGAATAGATTGTAACATTAAAAGATCCGGCTAATAAAAAGTTTTTACATAAAACAAAAAGTTGCAGTCATCAATTGGCCAATGTGCTAAAAGTTCCCTTGTCCTCTGCTGGTTGTCATATAATCCGCCAGTCTCTGCTCGTTGTCATATAATCCGCCAGTCTCTGATGGTCTTCATATAATCCGCCAGTCTCTGATGGTTGTCATATAATCCGCCAGTCTCTGCTGATCTTCATATAATCCTCCAGTCTCTGATGGTCTTCATATAATTCTCCAGTCTCTGATGGTCTTCATATAATCTGCCAACCTCTGAGGGTCTTCATATAATCCGCCAGTCTCTGCTCGTTTTCATATAATCCGCCAGTCTCTGCTGGTCTTCATATAATCCGCCAGTCTCTGCTCGTTTTCATATAATCCGCCAGTCTCTGCTGGTCTTCATATAATCCGCCAGTCTCTGCTGGTCTTCATATAATCCGCCAGTCTCTGCTGGTCTTCATATAATCCGCCAGTCTCTGCTGGTCTTCATATAATCCGCCAGTCTCTGCTGGTCTTCATATAATCCGCCAGTCTCTGCTGGTCTTCATATAATCCGCCAGTCTCTGCTGGTCTTCATATAATCCGCCAGTCTCTGCTGGTCTTCATATAATCCGCCAGTCTCTGCTGGTCTTCATATAATCCGCCAGTCTCTGCTGGTCTTCATATAATCCGCCAGTCTCTGCTGGTCTTCATATAATCCGCCAGTCTCTGCTGGTCGTCATATAATCCACCAGTCTCTGCTGGTCTTTATATAATCCGCCAGTCTCTGCTGGTCTTCATATAATCCGCCAGTCTCTGATGGTCTTCATATAATCCGCCAGTCTCTGATGGTTGTCATATAATCCGCCAGTCTCTGATGGTCTTCATATAATTCTCCAGTCTCTGCTGTTCTTCATATAATCCGCCAGTCTCTGATGGTCTTCATATAATCCGCCAGTCTCTGATGGTCTTCATATAATCCGCCAGTCTCTGATGGTCTTCATATAATCCGCCAGTCTCTGATGGTCTTCATATAATCCGCCAGTCTCTGATGGTCTTCATATAATCTGCCAGTCTCTGATGGTTGTCATATAATCTGCCAGTCTCTGATGGTCTTCATATAATCCGCCAGTCTCTGATGGTTGTCATATAATCCGCCAGTCTCTTCTGGTCTTCATATAATCCGCGAGTCTCTGCTGGTCTTCATATAATCCGCCAGTCTCTGCTGTTCTTCATATAATCCGCCAGTCTCTGATGGTCTTCATATAATCCACCAGTCTCTGCTGGTCTTCATATAATCCGCCAACCTCTGATGGTCTTCATATAATCCTCCAGTCTCTGCTCGTCTTCATATAATCCGCCAGTCTCTTCTGGTCTTCATATAATCCGTCAGTCTCTTCTGGTCTTTATATAATCCGCCAGTCTCTGCTGGTCTTCATATAATCCGCCAGTCTCTGCTGGTCTTCATATAATCTGCCAGTCTCTGCTGGTCTTCATATAATCTGCCAGTCTCTGCTGGTCTTCATATAATCTGCCAGTCTCTGCTGGTCTTCATATAATCTGCCAGTCTCTGCTGGTCTTCATATAATCTGCCAACCTCTAAGAGTCTTTATATAATCCGTCAGTCTCTGTTGGGCTTTATGTAATCCAATAGTCCCTGCTGGCGTTCCTATAATCCACTAGTGTTTTTTTGACCTTCATGTAATCCGATGGTCCCTACTATTCATATGACCATGAGAGCCAGCCACTGGCCACATCACTGGCACCAGTAAGACCAGCACGTTGGCACAATGGCCACTAATCGGCTGCCATGATGAGGCTTCAGAAAACACATCATCGATGCAGCAGTTTACGGAAAAGCCAAGATATAAATGAAGTGAATTTTTTGTATTGCAGTTCCCTGTTCTGACCACAGGGGTCCTACTTTTTCTATGCCTCTACACGGAAATTTTTCTATGCCTCTACACGGATTAAACGCATGTTCACACATCTTTCTGTTGAAAAAATCCAGCATAGAATCCAGTGTTAGAGATCTACAGCCGTCCTCAATGTGTTTTGTTGTTGAAGACAACATTATAGTCTAGGTAGAAATCCCCATTGATTATTTTCATTATCAACAATACTTTGGCTTTTAGTATTAGGAGAACCTGTAGTGTAGGTAGCGTACTGCATACAGCTTTACTGTATAATACTGGTTTAGTTAGCTCCCCCTAGTGGTGGCTGCAAGCAATTAGAATTTTATCATTTATCTTTATGCTCTGTGTTGGATAAACTGACCTCTGACCTATATATAAATGTAATATGAAATCAATACACACCGGATTTTTCAGTCTATCTAATACACCCAAAAATGAATAGCAAAAACGCCCCAAATATAATCCAGCTGTCTCAGCCTCCGTCATATCGGCCCCCATGGCCCGCGGCCTCTCCGGCTCTATGTAGATACAAGCGAATACTAATTACTGTTCTGATAGGTTGATGAATGGATCCAATACTGTGCTCGGATCCGCTCTCTGTTTCCACTCCGGCAGTAGCCCACACGTCTCACACCAGCCCAGAGGCATGTTCCCGCTGCTGAATGTTCTGCGCGGTGTCTGGCTCCAGCTCCTGTGCCCGCCAGTCCTGGACTTTCCCTGTAAGATTGATGACAGTAATCTAGTAGAGTGGTAGATCTGCAGATCAGACGCCATACAGTGTGTGCAGACGCCTCACCTCCTTATACTAGTACACTGTAATACTGACTGAGCCTTCATTACTCACATTACTATAGGAGTAATAACCCTGGAGGGGGCGCCACTGACAGGATAACACCATCCAGCGATATACAGGCAGAGGTATATTAGTCTCTTTAAGGGGATGATGAACTATCGTCTATAGATACTTATGTTCTGGAGATGTTTAGGGAGGCTGAAACAGCTTCCTTCCATCTTCTGAGATCTGTGTGATTCTCAGGTAATTTACACTAGGGGGCGCTGTTACATAGGAGTGTATGGTTAATATTGGTCCCTGGCAGGTAATGAGAAGAGGTCTAGCTAATGATAAAAGAAGTAGAGACTTCTATCTGTCTGTCTGTCTATCTATCTATCTATCTATCTATCTATCTATCTATCTATCTCCTATCTATCTATCTATCTATCTATCTATCTATCTCCTATTTATCTTTTATCTATACATCATCTATATTTATCTGTTTTCTGTGGCCACAAAGTCTCCACCTGCTCACTTATTCGCCTCAGCCCCTCTTCCCTCCTAAGGCTATGTTCACACAATGTAAAATAACGGCCGTTGTCCGCGCCGCAAAACTACGGCCGTTGTTTTGAGGTTCCCTATAATGACTGCAATGCAATGTGACTACGGCCGTTGAATTCACACTACGTATCAGATTATACGACCCCGTGAAAAATGAACATGTCAATTATTTCCGTCCGGTAATACTGCAACAACGGTCGTAGATTTCAATGCAGCCGCGAACGTAAAACTTATATCTTTCCAAATTAAACTTGATTTTGATGTAAAAAAAAATTCTGAGTGGTTTCTCGGGCTGGGCGCAGTATTTAAAGTAAACGACCTGTTTCATCCCGTTTATAAACATGCTAGGAATCAAAACGGCCGTAGTTTCACAACTAGCCCTTACGATCGTAATTCTACGGCCGTAGTTTTGGTCGCAAAAGTCCGGCTGGTGAAAACAACGGCCGTTATTTTATGAGTGTGAACATATCCTTAGACTATATGGGGAAAGTGCAAATCTGTCTTTACTCTGTTATGCAGACAGCTTTGCATTTTTTTTCTGACTACTTTTTAACCCAGGAAAATCTTCTCAAAAGTTAAAGGTTGTCTCATACGCCAGGTGTCGTCTTATAGGGCGGGTGCTGAAAAACTTTGGACTGGAGAATCTGTGATCGTCGCATATCGTGGGGGGGGCTCAAAAACGGCCACATCCCTGCTGTATGCGGCGACTGTATGAATGGCAGGGCAAGCTCTATGCATCCGGGATATGTTAAAAAGATACAGTAGAGTGGTGTTGTGCCCAGAAAAACACACCTCTTCCATCCATCTGGCCCGCCATTGTATCCTACCGGTATTACTGTGTCTCCTTCTCTGCCTCTCAGATCTCGCTACTGATGTTTTTTATTAAATTGTGCGTTGGAAGAAGGATAGTCTTATACAGTGAGTATATCCCAAACTCTATATTTTAACTGGAAAAGTTGGGAGTCGTCTTTTACACCCAGTTGTCTTATACGCTGGAAAATATGGTGTATATATATATATAGAGAGAGAGCCGCGTAGGAACGAAGCAAAAAAGATATCGTAGACATAGGTCTTTAGGACTATTTGCTTTATTTTCCACTTGTGATCTATAGGAACTGTGTAGATTAATTTGGTTGCAAAAGTGGACCTTCCCTTTAAGAAGCGAATCTGTACTTAGCCTCTTAGTATATTCTAATTTCGTCTTGACCATCCCCATAGCGGCACATATCAATGACCTCCCATCCATTACCCGGGTATCAGCCAGTGGACTGGATAATACTACATTACCCTCATGCATGCTGCCAGTATAATTATACCTCCCGGTGAATCTTCAGATTGGAATCGATAGCGGCTTATTTCATTGTTATGTGCCTACAATCACTGAAAGCATTATTGACCGCCCGCGCCTTCATATTTGACAAAGTATTGATTAACCATCAATTTCAAAAGCTATTAAATGTCTTAAATGATAAAATAAATGTTGGAAAACAGCTGAGGAGTTGCAGCCAGCCTGGTTTATCGCTCCTCCAGTGGAATATGCAAAGCGAGGTCAGCGGCAAATTCTCCCCAGATTAAGATGAATGATTGGTTTAGACAAACAGATTAAGATGAATGATCGCTTCATGGAGCCGGTACAGAGAGCAGTACCCCATGTTAACAACGTCCTTCTTCAGGACTTACAGTCTGTCTCCTTCTATGACATATGGTCGATGAGAAATTATAATTGAGTACAATGCAGATGTTTGGGCCATAAGTGTTCTGAGTTTTTTTTTACATTTCAGTTTATCCGAATAGAGGACATAAAGTTTTTCCAAAGTACATGACTACTTTTAGGCATTTGTGATTCTCAGCTAGTCAGCATGACTGAACGTTGACCAGGTCCTGGGTTGACCTTTCGTGTCATGGTCAACTCTAGAAAGTACCATCTATAGCCTGCTACCCTGCAAGTCTATGTCCGACCCATTAGAGGGACTTGCAACATGACTTGAGATATCGGTCAACCAGACACCCATCTGTCGCAGTACAGTAGGGTTTAGGTCGGCCTCTCAAAAGCTACTATATGGGAATTCCACTGACTCAATTGGAATCTCATTGTTGAAACCCCCACTGGTCAGAAGAACATTCAAGAAGACTCTTGTTGTAGCGCATTTCATTCCCCACCTGTCAATCAACTCTGTCCAATGGCTCCATTAAAGGTTTATGGGGCTGATATGAATGACAGTAAGGAAGTAAAGCAAGCTACTTTGCTCATTCTTCTGACCGTTGAGGGTCTCAACAGTGAGACCCTGACCAATCAATACTTTTGGAAAGTCCATGTGGCATGCAAAAACAGGCAAGTGCTAAGGTCCTGGCACTTGCAGGTTTCCGTTGCATATTTCTGTTTTTGGCTATGTTCACACTAAGTCAATTCTGTAGTAATCATGGCTGTTGTTACTACGGTTTCTACGGTACTTACGTGGTGCTGCCTTCTGAGGTACACATAGTGTATACTCCGTCCGGGATCCCTAGCGGATGACCGAGAAACTGACATGTCAGTTTTCTGTGTCCACTATTCATTGAATAGCGGCCGCAGAAAACCCTGTCAGTTCCCTCCAGCCACACGCTCCATTGTGTGCATCGGGGAATTCGGATGCGGGTGCGCAGGGTTGCGTCCGCATCTGAATTCAACGACGCTGAAGATAATCCGGGATGATCTTTTCTGAGACCAACCGTTCCATGACCCGGCTGGGTCACGGAACGGCCGGTCTCTTACAAAATCTGAACATAGCCTTTGTCTGTATTTTAGCCACAGCATCGTGCAACCTGCACAGTGTGAACAGTTGTATTGGAGTGCTTTTTTTTGCTTTTTGTGTTATATGTGTGTGTGTGTGTGTGGAGGTGAGGCTTCCTCTTTCTGGCTTGCACATCTCCTGTGTCTAGTTGAACCCTTCATGCTCAGTTTGGAGGCTTAATGTGGGTCCAAGAGAGGCCATTGTTAGTGTAGGACCATCTCTCTAAGGTCACCTTAACATGGTGAGATGGTAATTTTTTTTATAAATATCTCTACAATAGGTTTTTATTGTGTGTAAGCTGGAGGGAATATGTGCTGTAAGTCCTGGGACTTGCAGGCTGTTGTTGCACCTTCCTATTTTCGTCTGTATTTTAGCAACCTGCCCAATGTGAACAGACATTTTTGGCTGTTTATGTCCCTGGTACAGTTTTTCTCAATGACAATTACACTTTAAAGAGGACCTGTGGCGATTTATACATGTGTGGCGTATAGATTTGTAATGCTTTTTCTCCTTCTGTTCAGCAGCTATCAGTTGTTTTAGTCTTGGCATCGAATATTCTATAGAGAGCATAGACGGTCAGTGCTCACCGGAGAGAGCGCTCAGGTTCACAACCCATTGACAGCTGAGCAGAAGTTACTTTCCCCTTGACAGTCCACAGATTGAAGTGCTGACCTTAGTGTCAGGGGTAAGGATGTGCAGCCTTACACCACCTGCACCCCTGTTTCCAACTTATTGGACGATCCAGCCTTTAAAGTGGTCCCCAACTGGCCAAAGGGCCCCTTCTTAAGTGCAATAGATAGTATATATTGTTGTGGTATTCTTGGTTTGGGTATGACTGTATGACTATGACTGTATGACCGCACACTATGAAAGAAGTCCAACAGAAGTTACCGCACTTTCTGAAGCCCATTTACAGCCTATAGACTAATATAAGGAAAATCCACCATGATATTCAGTAGACTTGGATCATATCTTTAGCTAATGGAAGCAATTCGTACAAAAACATTATATTCCAAAAATTGCTTTTTAAAAAGTTTTCTTACATTTTGGCTAATTACATGCAAAGGCAAACTACTATATACTCCAATTTAGTGGAAATGTCTTTAAAGTTGGCTCTGGGTGTTGGTGTCTTCTTGAGATGGACATAGTGCACCCACGTCTTCTCTCCTTGCCAATCTTTTTCTGATCTTATAAGTTCCTTAGAGATGAGCGAACCGGGTTCGGGTTCCAGTCCATCCGAACCAGATCGTTCGGTATTTGATTAGCGGGGGCTGCTGAACTTGGATAAAACTCTAATGTTGTCTGGAAAACATGGATACAGCCAAGATATCCATGATTTCCTTATAGCCTTAGGGCTTTATCCAACTTTAGCAGCCACCGCTAATCAAATGCCGAAAGTTCGGGTTCGGATGGACTCGAACCCGAACCTGGTTCGCTCATCTCTAAAGTTCCTCCGTCAACAGTTTTAATAAATGTGGTTCTGAGAATATTTTTTTTGTCTTCTGCAGAGTTTACCGTTCTTTTATTCTCAAAACTGCTCCCCAATGACTCTTTAAAAGTCGACCATATTTCTTTGAAATTCTATCCCGCGTCCCCTGACACGAACCGCCTTGCTATCACGGAGTAATTTAAGCTACGGTTAAATCTCTTTTCTTCTAATAGACATTCATAGCTGCCGTCCCCTCATTATCGTAAAATTTCCCTTTGTCATAAACACGGATATGTACAGAAAATAGCCCCAGTTCCGGCAGAATGACTTCATCTTTTTGGACGCTCTCTTCGGAATATTCTTTGCGTTCGTAAATCAATATTAACTGCTCTAAAGGCAGACAAAGCTCCCAGAAGGTTGTCTTGAAGCACAATGAATGGCTAAATGTGGCGATTTCCTCTTCTTTTCGTGCGGTACAATTCCTTTGCGCCATTCCTTGCGAGGCCGGTCTCGTCCAGATCCCCATAACTCACTTCGGATATGAATGTCACTCTGCCTCATCTTTGAGTTTGTACAGCTAGGCAATCTATGGCTGAAATTACAGAATTACACAAGCATATCTCATTTCGTTTTACATTAAGGTAGTTAACTAAATTGCATTGAGTAGATTATAATTATCCTTTGCCTTTGAACGGATCATGTATTGTTTCAGAATTGCGCTCACGTTTTTTTTTTCTCTCCAGACATTGTGTGAATTCGAAATGGGAAAAATTGAAGTTTCAGCCGATTCCGTTGTTGAGTTATGAAGACGTCATGATTGTACCTGAGCTCATTTTCCAGTCTCTATTATGAGATTGTATTTGTATAAGGAGCGGTGACATACATTAGCCACCGTGCCGAGTGACATCAGGACTCTTAGGGGGGGATTTACGAAGCATACGCCAGGGAGAAGGTTCAGATTCTCCGTGGTGTACGCCCCCCCCCGTATGCCCCGCTCGCCCAGGCAGGCTGGTGGAGCTTGCCAGGGCATGACGAGGTGGGGTGGAGGCGTGGCCTAAAATAATACTTGTACGCCAGTCTTCGTAAATCCCCCCCACCTTAAAGTGCATGTGCAATGGCTCCTGCCTGAACCTTAGATTATGGTGTCTTAATTTGAATAAGAGATCTTGGTGGTCTCGAAACACCTTGCTTGTGATGTCCTATTAAATAGTCGTGGTCTACATATGACCTCCTACATTCCTGACTCACCGGTACTTAATCTGGATAGCGGTTTACTGTAATCTGGGGGGAACACAACAGCAAGTGTATTACATAACGCCCTTCAAGTTATTGTTGATCTACCGTCAATGCATAAATTATTAGCATAAGCAAATGTATGAAACTGTGTAATATATCTTATCAAAGAAAAATGCCTTTTTCTCCTTTTCTGCAGAAAACACAACAGTAAGTGTATTACATATTATCTATTTAAATAGTTACCGTTGATGCATGATCTATGTATAAATTATTAGTATTAGTTATTTTATAGAACCTTGCAATATATCTTATCAGAAAAATATGCCTCTTTCTTATGTCAAGCTCATGCCAAGCTTATTTGTTAAACCATTTGAAAAAAAAAAGCTCAGTTCTATTCTGTGTCTGAAAGATGTATTAGCAGCTCACTTAGGAATCAGTTACATGTTTTCCATACAAATCTATAGAGATGGGAGCTATAATGAAGTAATTTGGAGGGGAAGTGAGTTTGGAGAGTAGTGGTAGACAGACACAGAGCTAGCTGTAAGTCTTATATCTCACACTTACACTTTACAGCTTACACTTCTTTGTATTGCTCTATAATGCCTTCCATGTGACTGCTGCTTCTAGAGGTATGCTATAAAGATATATGGAAGCAGGATCCCCTCTTCTGTGTGTATGTGCAACAGATAGGAGTTATCATAGAGTTTAGACTCTATTCACTAGTGGGTGACAACAATGACCAGTAATAGTGCTCCTCCTTATGAGAAGTTACTTGAAATAAACTAATAGGACATGTGGACATAGTAGCTCCTTCAGAGACAGAGAGAGAGAGACTCTTTTTTTGGCACTTTAATGGAATTTTTTATTTTTTAAATTACATTTTTGAAAAAAAAAAATTGTGAAATGTTTTTTTTATTTCCTGTAAAATTTCAGTAATAGAAATCAATATGACCCGGAGATAACGAAGGATTGTTAGAAAGGCGGCCTTCAGAAATGGGGCGCCACAAAAATCTCTAAAATTATTCCTATCAGCGACATGCTATAACTAGAGATTTTTTTCCTGACCTTTTCCATCCCTGATCATTCCATCTTCTAATGGCTTGACCTTTGAGTATGGAAGAAACACTTTTGTGATAAATGTACAGATTTAATAACTGGAACTCCCTGACAAGCGACCTTTATTCAGAATTCCTTTCTGGTTTTTTGGCCCGAAAACAAGGAACTTTTTTTTTTCTTTTCCGCAAGGTTTTAATTTGCAAATTTTAATTATAATTTCTAATTTCCTGCACGCAAGAAATGCAAAGGTCAAAAACGCCATTGTCTCCTCTGATTAAAGGCAATCTCCTTCACCCCAAGTGTGTCATTCAAAAACATCTCGTGAACTGATAGAACGGTGGGGAGCCATAGATTTTTTGCATAGAACCCGAGTTCCTCTCTCCAGCCAAGAGGCTTGTATCTAAATTAAAATGTGGACAAGCGGTGGAAGAATTTGTTAGTTGCGCTCGGAGAGTATCATTGGAGAGGATATGAATGGATCTTACGAGACTCTGAGACTCATCTGCTGATAGCATTGTGTTATGCTTATAGATTTTCTTGGCCCATCCATTTATCAGCTGTGCCGGCTCTATAGCAAACTGTCTGCTAAGGGAAAAGTTTCTGTTTTTTTTCAGCGTTTCCTGGGATCCTCTTCATTACCGAACGCCAAGCAGCTGCGTGTGGCAGGGCACGCTACTAATCCTGCCATCCTTTCTGAGTACTCATTAATGGACACATCATCAAATATTGTAGTCATCGCTGCCCCCTACTTGACAAGTGCCAGCTTACTCAGCTGCAGAATACAAAAAGATAGAAAAAAAATATTGTCCTTGTCATTCAAGCTGTCCAGAATCTATTAATAATTATCATATATTCACGTTCACAAATGATCTGGGTAAAAATGAGAAAATGGACAATCCTAAAGAGAATGCGTAATCAGAAAATAACAAAATTTTGTAACACTATCATGTTCCAGACCCTAGCTTCTTATAACAATGTTGATGGGTTGCTGGAATGTAGAACAAGTTGCCTTTCCTGGGTCCTAACAATGGTTTCCAGTACTCAGATACCCCTAGGACTTAAAGCATGATTGTGAAACCCAGCAACAGTAAAATCATAACATGTTGCAGGCAATAGCCTCTTATAGCGATGTTGATGGGTTGCTAGACTGCAGAACCAGTTGCCTTTCATGGTTCCTTTCAGTGGTTTCCAATACTCAGATACCGCCAGTAGCATAAGGGGCCTTTTCCACATGACGATTATCATTCTAAAAATTGTTAGATTGTTTGTAATTGAACGATGATCGTTTCGTGTAATAGCAGACAACAATTAAACGAGCAACAAGAAATCATTGGTCACTTGATAGAATTTGGACCTATCATTTGGTGTAATAAGACGTTGTTGGGTTGTTCGCAGTAGCGACTACAGGACAACCGCAAGAACGGTCATAAGTAACGATCATCGTTCCGCGTAATTGAGTGAACGATTTCAGGTCGTTCACCGTAGCGTTTAAGATCGTTACTCGTTAAAAAATCGTTTGGTGGAATGGGACGCTAATTGTGAAAGCCAGCTTCAGTCACACAAATAAATTTTACAAGTCTCTATAAAATTACATAAGCGAAAACAAAAGGCAAGTCAGCATAGACTTAAGTGGCTGATGGAGGTGAAACAACAAACACACAACAGGATGACACATACTGAAGATTGTCAGACAAGAACAGGCCGGAAAAACGCAAAAGCAAAAAAAACAATAGAGAAACTATATATCCACCCAGATTTTCCAAAAATGTTACTGTACTCATAAATGTGGTCTGAACAAGACAAAGACAAACAATGGTACAGAAAAACAGACGAGTATTGTCTACAATGGAAACCAGCAATTGGATCCTTTATAGAAACTGAAGGATAAAAATAACACAACAAAAATCTGGTATGGAACCATGCCCAGACTAAGAAGGAGATTTATCAAAGGGTCGAAAATAAATGTGCAGGGAAGTCCCATGTGCCACTTTTTCAGCCAAAACTCTGGTGGAGAGACATTAGTAAATCTGGGCCAATGTTTAAACCCAAAGATACATATGGATTAATAACAAAACCCATATTTCTTAAAGGGAATCCGTCAGCACCTGGACCCAAGGTGCTGACTGTGTAGTGTAGGTGGCTGGCCCCTTGTGACCATGGTACCTGTAGTAAATGCATCCGTGCAGTAGATTCTATACAATCTTGGGTCTTCCACTGTAATCAAGAGTCAAAGAGGAATAGTGGCTTGGCATTTGTGCCGCTGTTTGCACAACTAACCACTACTTCCTCCTCCCTCTTTTCGATAGATATTTACTGCTGGCCGGCCTCCTGCTCCATGCTGTTGTCATCATTGTGTGCTCATAAGCTGTTGCTGGTAAGGGTCGTGCACGCCAACTTGCCAGTTCAGGTTCCAGACAGCACGTGCGTTCAGCATCCCAACTGAGGCATTGGCTTCAGTCCCTCCGCGTGCATGTACCTCTCCTCCGACCTATGGAGCATGCACAATTGGTGATGTCAGGGACGCGCCCTAAGAGATCAGTGGTGCATGCGCGAACTGGCAAGTCAGCGCACAAGGCTCTTGCCAGCAGCATAGAGCAGGAGGCCAAGAAGTATGCATGAAGAAAAGGGAGCAGAAAGCAGTGGTGAGGCGTGCCAAAGTGCGGCACAAATGCCAGGCCCCCACTCCTCTTTGACTCTTGATTACAGTGGGAGAACCAAAATTGTACAGAATCTACTGAACATTTACTACAGATACTATGCTCGCAATTGGCCAAACACCTGTACTACACTGTCAGCTTCTCGGGCCCGATCCGGGTGCTGACAGATTCCCTTTAAGGACAAAATGTTTGTTTTTTTTGGACTAATTCACTTGCAATAAGTACAAGACTTCTACATCATTTTGAGTGCTTTTTTATTTTGAGAAGGATTATAACTTTGTTACCACCATTATTAGGAGAGACACAAACACCTATGTATATTAACAGCTCACTCTTCCCCTTTTTGTACAGGTTGATCAGACAGTTACATCACATTAAAAATACAAATATAAGGCTTTATTAGAAGTAATTAATGCTAATTAGATCAGGTGACTTCACCAACTAAGCACTTTATATTGTATATATGCAGTATGCATGTACTGTATCCTCCTAGTAGAGAAACTTTTACTTTGGATCACCATACCAAACCAATATTATTACAGTAGTATATATAATGGTAAGTCTGTACGGTCCATCCATGGCTTTATTTCATTCTGCGATCTGGAAGGGTCAAAGAGGCGTTTCCAAGGCCCCATAGTGCTCTGGGCTGCAAATCTTTCCACCCTTCCTCTGTTATTGACAATTAGATGCTACAGGTGGAGGGGTGGTATAAAGTGGATGGGAGGGGCACTGTAGACTGGAGCACTACAGGGCCCTGGACACGCCTGCTCAGTGCCGTCCCTCAATGTGTGAACCAAGCCTTAGGCCAGTGGGGATATTATTAGGTTCTAATTAATTAATTCCTTCTTGGTTTAATTAGATTTAATTGTATCAGTCAGCCATGTCCATTGATAGCCTTTCAGATTTTGTTCTGGTGATGTATCTAGCTAAAGCATATGTATTTTATCCACTCTCTTGGTTTTCCGCCTAAGCAGAGCTTTATTAGGTTCTAACTAGGTCACTTAGGCTTCTTCGCTTACAGTGTTTCTTAATTTTATATTTCCATATATATCAGCTCTTCCCGCTAAGTGTTACAGTCAGCCACTCAGGGATTTTAGTTCTAATTACTATTTTAGACATTAATTAGTTATAATTAGATTTGATCTCATTCGTTCAGGATCGTTTAGAGGGTTTTATATTTAGATCCATTTTTATATAAATAGTTATATAGTGAGGAAAGCCTATGCTTAAAAAAGGCTGAAAAAAATCTAATTAAAAATGGATTTCAAATTGTACAGCGAAGGAAGAGCCATATGCATTGTTATGGCCGGAAAGTGAGCAAAGTGATTGCTATAGTCATATCAGCTTTGATGACAGTAGTGTACACGTCGGCCTGTGTGCAAACACTAGAAGCAGCAAGCAGACTAACACCGTGAGAAAGATGGCATCTGCCTGCATACTGACTGTTGCTATGTTGCTCAAAGCTGCACTTGTTGTTTTGGCGCTGTCTCTTTTTAATATAGTTTTAACCTGTGTTAGTGACAGACATTATCCAGTACTGCACCAGGTAAAACTGTTTAGAGATAGAGAACATCAGGTGCAGCATCAGGTTAAATAATTTAGAGATAGACAAAGGGTACCTGGAACAACCTGCTACTGCCCGTACACAGCTAAGTATGGGCAGTAGCAGGCTGTTCCTGGTTCTCTCTTTCTGTCTCTAAATTGGTTTATCTATTCTGTCTGTCTTAAGCATAGAAACAACATCAGGTAACGCTATTCAGAGAGGGAACAGAGAGTGCGCAGTGCAGCTCTGCTACTGCCTGTACCAAGCTACTGTATAGCGGCACACATAGTAACCACACTTTGGGATGAGGAGGGACATTTTTAGCGCCAAGTATTTTCTGAAAAAGGGTTAGAATAGACTAACAAAAATATATAGCTTGAAAGTTAAAGTGACAGGTTATAATCACATGTCCGTAGTGCTGTCCGCAATTGCAAACCTGCAATCAGAGTCCCGCAATTGTACTACCTGGCTCACTGCTTGATCTGATTTATTTTAGGAGACCGGCAGATGAAATGGTAAACCAGCAGGGAGTGAGATGCACAGCTCTTCCATTAAATATAGCAATCGATGGGGTCTCAGCACCTAGACTCTGACCAATCAGAACTCTGTTTTACTTATCAACTTGTTTATTGTGTGACAGTAACTTTGTGCAGCCATAGTGGTCTGTAATTCACAGACCACTACATTATAGACAGTGACCCGCCCCACAGTTGCGCTTCTAGGACATGTCTTATTTTTTTTGCAGAAGGGATCATAGCCTATTCACGGATCCACAAAACCTGTGGATATGTGAATGGGTACATCGGGTCCTAAATTTTTCTTAATTGTGGATCTTCAATTACAGACAAGTTTTGCAGACATGTGAATGAGGCCTTACACTATAAAGTGTCCCTGTCACACACAAAAAAAACATTGAGGGAGATTTATCAAACATGGAGTAAAGTGAAACTGGCTCAGTTGCCCCTAGCAACCAATCAGATTCCACCTTTTATTTTCCAAAGAGTCTGTGAGGAATGATTATATATATATATATATATATATATATATATATATATATATATATATATATACCTATATCAGAGGAGGTCGCAGCACCGATACCCTAACAACCAGAACTTTTGAAATGTCTGGGTGACGCGCCTCAAAGTGACAGTAATTGTGATAGTTTCTTATTCAGACATATAATTTTTTTTCAGATTCCTGGACCACAGTGGTGCGCTGCCTGATCACACAACTCTGCCTCTCATTCAGGTGAATGGGGTCATGTTGGGATCCACAGGTGGACGTGACTGTAACTCTGCAGTTACAAGAAAGAATTTTTGGTGATTGTGGGGTCGCAAATGAGAGGCTGAATCGTGATATCACACTTAAAGGGAACCAGTCAGCACAATTGTGCTGATTAAAGGGGTTATCCAGTGCTACAGAAACATGGCCACATTCTTTCAGAGACAACACGACTCTCGTCTCCAGTTCAGGTGCGGTTTGCAATTAAGCTCCATTCACTTTAATGGAACTGAGCAACAAAACCCCGCCTAAGCTGGAGTCAAGAGTGGAGCAATGTTTACCTCAAAAATGAGGTGTGAACAGGGCCGTATCAGGAGGGAAACCTCATCCATGGCATCCCAAGTTATATCACTGTTCAGTCCAGAAATCATGTCTCTCGATGACAACCAGTTATATAAAATCAGACCACGTCTAAATTATCTGATAGAATATACACCCCATCAATTGGGGAACCACTTTTTTAAAAGTTAGGGGGTATACTGGCCAGGACTCCACTTTTTTTTTTTTACAATGCCCTGGTAGGGGGTGGATGAAAACAATAACGTACATCCCAGCACCAGTGCCGGTGTCCACATTCCACCACTTTCCACTCTAAGATGAATATTGAGACATGATAAACGTGGGCAGGCCCTTTCAGCCATTCAGCGGCTGTAGCGGTGTCCCACCTCTGCGGTGACTGGCTGGCTAGGCCTGGAATGGATTCAAGTCCTGTCTCAGACCAGGAAGTGGCCGTAGGAGACCAGCGGCAGAATGTGAGTGCCAGCAGTCGAGCCGGGATTATGAAAAAAGTGGTCCTGGATGGATTACCCCTTTAAAGAAGTCCAGCGAAAATTTTTAGTAAATTATTGTATTGCCCCCCCCTACACACACACACACGAAGTGCTTATAAAGTGTTTTTTTTCCCTGCACTTACTACTGCATCAAGGCTTCACTTCCTGGATAACATGGTGATGTCACTGCCTGGATAACATGGTGATGTCACTTCCTGGATAACATGGTGATGTCACGACCCGACTCCCAGAGCTGTGCGGGCTGTGGCTGCTGGAGAGGATGATGGCAGAGGGATGCTCAGTGTCCGTCCAGTGCCCTGTGTCCCTCAGTGTCCCCCTGCCATCATCCTCTCCAGCAAACACAGCCCGCACAGCTCTGGGTCGTGACATCACCATGTTATCCAGGAAGTGACATCACCATGTTATCCAGGAAGTGACATCACCATGTTATCCAGGAAGTGAAGCCTTGATGCAGTAGTAAGTGCAGGGAAAAAGCACTTTATAAGCATTTCCCATAATAAGTGTATATTGGTGATTTGTATAACTTTTGGGGGGCAATACAATACTTTAATAAAAATTTTCACCAGACTTCTACTTTAAGAGACGGCTGCATTTCATACTAGTCCTTCTACCTAAGGGGGCCCGATATGGCATAAAACTTGAGAAACCACTAGTCTACACTTTTGTGTTTTTAGTGTGGCAATGTGGGAGTCAGCCAACTAAACCCTCTAGGATTCCCGGCATCGGTAATTTTAGATAAATTGACTACAAAGTGAAAAAATGCTTATTTTTCTGTGCTGTCTTCCAACAAAAGGTAGAAATACATGGAAAGTGCTAGTATTAAAATATAAGTATTGTTGAGCACCCTGAGACGTCGGTTTCTCTGTAGTCTACTCTTTGGGCCTATTATGTTGTGTTAACTGAAGTGACACAGCACAAAGACAGGATAAAAAGGCACTCCGAGCGAAACTGTACCACTCTATTCTTCTGCAACAACACGTGCTGTGGCCGAGGGCAACATCCTTAATTTGTATATTTCCTTACACCGGAGAGGACAATGGAACCATTTTCGAACATTCTCTGCAATTGTCTACTTTTTGAAAAACTGTAATGGTCAGATTATCCAAAATGTGTATTTTTTTTTTAGTTATTTGCTCATAATAATAACAATAATAATAATAATAATAATAATAATAATAATTGTAACATATTAAACCCATTAAGCAAATAAAAGACTGTTGTGTATTGGAAAAATAGCGAAGTAGAAAACGGTTATGGCATATGTAAAGCCATTGCAAAGATATTATCATTTAAAGGGGCACTCCAGAGAAATAATTTTAACTGGTGTCAGATTTGTAAATGACTTCTGTTTAAAATTCTCAAGTTTTCCCTTACTTATCAGCTGCTGTATGTCCTGCAGGAAGTGGTGTATTCTTTTCAGTATAACACAGTGCTCTCTGCTGCCACCTCTGTCCATGTCAGGAACTGTCCAGAGTAGTAGCAAATCCCCATAGAAAACCTCTTCTGCTCTGGACAGTTCCTGACATGGACAGAGGTGGCAGCAGAGAGCACTGTGTTAGACTGGAAAGAATACACCACTTCCTGTAGAACATACAGCAGCTGATAAGTACCAGAAGACTTGAGATTTTTAAATAGAAGTATTTTACAAATCTTTATAACTTTCTGACACCAGCTGATTTAAAAACATTTATTTTTCTCTGGGGTACCTCTTTTAGGGTACTTTCACACTGGGCAACTCGCAGCGGAAATCTCGCTGCGAGTTTTGCAGCGAGATCCGCTACGAGCTAAGGTCCTGGCAGGTCCTGTGCACACATACAGTATGTAATTCAGCCACCCCCTTAACCCCTTCATCGGCTTCCGCTTGGCTCCCGCTGTGTGTATACGTTACCTGTCTCCTTGCTTCACGGGGTGCCCAGCCGTGTGTGTGCACAGGACCTGCCAGGACCTTAGTAGAAATGAGCGGACTTTCCGGATTTCTGGATTCCCGCTGTCTGCCGGCTCCGTGCAGCGGGTGGATACCTCCTAAGGAACGCCTGGAAAACTGGGATACAGCCAATGCCAATGGGGGCCCGATAATACCTGTAAACAAGCGCCGTTCTGCTAGATCGGCGCTCGTTTACTGGGCCTATTACACGGCCTGATAATCGTTTAACAGTAATTCAAATAAAGATCTGAAAGGAAACAGAACACAAAGGCTTCACCCATAAAGTCAGGGGCCAGTATGGAAGATGGCTCCCGGTCCTGGGTGGGTAGGATGTATCCTTAAAGGGAATTGTCCATTTTTGATGGTTTTTAAGTAAGCAGTGTCTGGTCCCTTAATTCATAATGAAGAAAACTCTCTCCTTCCATCATAGAATATTGTGGAGTAGTAACTACTGAAAAAAAAAAATCATAAATGGTTAAATTCATATGCTGGCAGTGTATCATCGGCTGAAATGATTGTCACAGATGAGCGGACCTTCAGGACACACGGATTCAACCGAACTGAAGTGTGCAGCATTTGATAACTGGTGGCTAAGGAAGTTGGAGGCAGCCCTAGGGAGTCCTGGAAAACATGGATACAGCCTAAAATTTCCAGGCATCCATCTTCTTCAGCTATCGGTAATCAAATACTGCACGCTCGAGGTTCGCTCATCTCTATTCATTGTTAAATTTTACCCAAACAACTGTTTTAGTGGAAATCAATAGAGGTGAGTGAACCGGGTTCGGGTTAAAGTCAATCCGAACCCGAGCGATCGGCATCGGCATTGCTGAACTTGGATAAAGCTCTAAGGTTGTCTGGAAAACTTGGATACAGCCAATGACTATATCCATGATTTCCACATAGCCTTAGGGCTTTATCCAAGTTCAGCAGCCACTGCTAATCAAATGCCGAAAGTTCGGGTTCGGAAAGACTCGAGCATGCTCCAGGTTCGCTCATCCCTAATAATCAACATATTTCATGTAATATATACATTAAGTCAATAGAATTAAAAAACAAAATACACAGAAAACATCTATAAAACAGTTAAAAAATCCAAAAAGATCACTAAATAAGAACACAAAAAAAAATAAATGAATTGTAAGAGAATGAAAATCCTGTGTGCCATCATGATTCTCTTTTTCTCTGTGTCTTATCATTTTGGATCACATCAGATTCCCCATTGTGGTTTGAAAACTTGACATTTTAATTAAAAAATTTTTTTATTGCTTTTTTAAATTTATGATTATTGAAAACTATGTAAACCCTCCCACAGACCTTTAACCCCTTTTTAGACATGAAGGATTTGTAAGTTAGGATGGGGTAGCTGATGGCAAATTAAAGGGGTATTCCGGCAATTAAAGGGGTTGTCCGGCGAAAAAAAATTATTCACAGAATAACACACATTACAAAGTTATACAACTTTGTAATGTATGTTATGTCTGTGAATGGCCCCCTTCCCCGTGTCCCACCACCCCCACCCGTGTACCCGGAAGTGTGGTGCATTATACTCACCGCATGTCGTGTCGTCCACGGTCTCCGATCGTCAGCAGTGACGTCTTCTTCGGGAGCTTGGCGGATCTTCCCGAGTGCCGGCCACCCTCTGCAGCGTCATCCGAAGCTCAGCCGCGATTGGCTGAGCATAACTGTGCTCAGCCAATCGCGGCTGAGCGGCTGATGACGCGGCCACGTCATCAGCTGCTCAGCCGCGATTGGCTGAGCACAGTTATGCTCAGCCAATCGCGGCTGAGCTTCGGATGACGCTGCAGAGGGCGGCCGGCACTCGGGAAGATCCGCCAAGCTCCCGAAGAAGACGTCACTGCTGACGATCGGAGACCGTGGTCGGCACGCGACAGGTAATGTATAGCGCACCACACTTCCGGGTACACGGGTGGGGGTGGTGGGACACGGGGAAGGGGGCCATTCACAGACATAACATACATTACAAAGTTGTATAACTTTGTAATGTGTGTTATTCTGTGAATAATTTTTTTTCGCCGGACAACCCCTTTAAACATACAATTCTATAATTGAAATGTAACTTTGCTAAGTAAATAATTATTATTTTTTTCCCAGTGAGTAAAAGAGTGACATGGTCCTTCCTAGTCAGAAACTGCAGGGCTGCTCAAGCCCTGGTCCCTGTACAGTTAGGTAGCACTAGCACTGCTGTATGCAGATACTTAGCCTTTCCTTATGTCTATATTAGAGATGAGCGCTACTTGTGATAGCGTGAGTCTGATTGTTCAGTGACTAAAGAAGTTAGATGTAGCCCTGGGGAATCCTGGGAAATATGGATATAGCCATAGGACATAGGCTGCATCCACGTTTCTCCAGACTCCTTAGCGCTGCTGAATGATCAGACTTGAGCATTCACAGGTAGCGTCCATCTTTAGTCTATATAATACATGTTAGCGTTAGAATAACCATTACACTTGATTGATTGAAGTGGTGTCATGGATGTTTGACTAATACCCAGTGATGCCCCCTGCAGCATTCGCCCGGTACTGTCGATTTTCCCGCCTTTTACCATAACCCTAAGGGCACAGCTACATTGGATGGATTTTTAGCTTTTCTGGATTTTCGTAGTTTATAAACAACTACATATTGATACCAAAAAGACAAAAAAAAAAATCCTTGGCTCAGTTTACTGCAACTCCTACCTGTTCACCTCCTACGGCAATAATAGATACTCTGGAGCAGCGGAGGGATCTGACAGCTGTCAACCTCCATGTCAAGCTCAGGTTCTTTGAAAGGGTCTTGAAGGACAACTAACATTCTGCACTTATTGGGCTGTGAAGACGGTGTGAAAGCTGTTAGTAAGAACGGATCGATAAGAGAAATACAGAAGGACGGCGATTACCAGAGCTGGGAGCCATCTCCGATAGAAGAAGATGCCGCGCCGCGCCTCAGATCTGTCGCTGTTAATACTGTAGACTTAGAGAAGCTGCGGCTTCTGCGCATCCAGTAATGGCGCCTTCTTATTATTATCTTACTCTCCGCATTTGTCTAAGAAATACAGACTCATTTTTAATCAGTAAAACATTTCCGGCAAACTCCTCGTCTCGGGGGTTGCCAGGCAACGGAAGAGATTCAGCAAAGGACGTTAAACCCGTACAACACAATAAAAAAAAAAAAAAGTTATCCGGAGGCTTGAAAATTGGATCTGATGAATGGCGCCAAAGAGAATGGTCATGGGTAATTTCTTACCAACCAGGGCCTAAAGCAGGAATTTTTTTTTTTATTTGTTTTTATTTAGGATTTTTCCAAAAACATTGTACATAGACACTCCAGTACAAAAGAGTAAAAGTACAATATACAATATACAGATCTCTTAAAAGAGAAAAGAAGCAACACCTTCTTACTGTTCACATTGGAACCAAAAATAATCAACGTGAACTCCATGGTTTTATCACAGTGCACCGTCAGTATCAGCATACCTTTCTGCCAGCATTCCCGACATATATCATAGACGTCCTCCACTTTTCTCATGTGAGCATTAGCACAAAACTTTAGAATCGAATTACAAAGGGTTTGTAGTCTTCAACCATAGAACACATAGGCCGGCATAAGAGCTGTATATCATTTACAGGGAGGAATCTGTCAGCATTACTATCTATACTTATAAAATTTAAAGGGAGAAACAGAAAGGCAGTACTATGTGTAACTATATTGTTTACATGGAGAGACAGGGAGGCAGTCCTATGTGTGCCGACATCATTTACAAGGAGAAACAGGGAGGCAGTACTATGTGTGCCGACATCATTTACAAGGAGAAACAGGGAGGCAGTACTATGTGTGCTGACATCATTTACAAGGAGAAACAGGGAGGCAGTACTATGTGTGCCGACATCATTTACAAGGAGAAACAGGGAGGCAGTACTATGTGTGCCGACATCATTTACAAGGAGAAACAGGGAGGCAGTACTATGTGTGCCGACATCATTTACAAGGAGAAACAGGGAGGCAGTACTATCTGTGCCAACATTATTTACAAGGAGAAACAGGGAGGCAGTACTATGTGTGCCGACATCATTTACAAGGAGAAACAGGGAGGAAGTACTATATGTGCCGACATCATATTTCAAGGAGAAACAGGGAGGCTGTACTATGTGTGCCGACATCATTTACAAGGAGAAACAGGGAGGCAGTAGTGTCTGTACCTATATCATTTACAGTGAGATACAGGTAGCCATTACAAGCTGTACTCCACTTATTTATATAGAAAGACAGGGAGGCAGTAGTGTTTAGCGAATATGCCAAATACTCACCATTTGACGCCCGGTGTCTGGAGACGTTGGATGCCGCCCTAGAGAGACTTGAAAAACATGGATACAGTATACTGGGAGTCAAATGCTGATTGTTTAGGTTCAGAGAATGTCGCTAAACCCAAGTCCACACAGAACTTGGGGGCAGTACTATCTGTATCTGTAACGCCCGGAGTAGTGGATCCACTGGACCGGCACCAGCGATGGCACAAACCTCACCAGGGAGCGGAGTCTAAGGGGCCGCTGGTTTTCACCAGAGCCCGCCGCAAGGCGGGATGGACTTGCTGCGGCAGGCGACCCCCAGGTCGCTACCCCTGGCTTGGTTGCTGGTGTCGGCAGGCGAGGCGTGGCAGGAGCAGTAGGCAGGAGATGGCACTGGCAATGGTCTGCAGGTGAGAGCGCACGTGACAGGCTGAACGCAGGAACAGATGGAGTGACAGGGAAACAGGAACCAGGAACAGGGACTAGGGACCGGGTAACGGACAGGACTCAGGAACAGGGACTTGGGACCAGGTAACGGACAGGACACAGGAACAACAGGGAGCTGGGCCAAACGCTATGGGAAGCATGTAGAGGCTCCAACACTAAGGACAGGGCATGCTGGGATTTATAGGGGAGTGATTGGTGACACTAACCAATTAGGAGCGCACTGCCCCTTTAAATCTGAGACAGCCGGCGCGCGCACGCCCTAGGAGGCGGGGACGCGCGCGCCGGCCGGCACAGACCGCACGGAGGAGAGGTGAGGCGCCCCAGGGGCCGAAGCAGCAGCAGCGCCGGGTCCCTACACAAGGACCCCGGCGGCTGCACGGGACAGGAGGCGGTCGCGGGCGGCAACCCGGAACGCGGGAAGCCGCCGCGGCCGTGACAGTACCCCCCCCCTTTGGCCTCCCCCTCTTTCTTGCCTGCAAATGGCACAGGAAGCCACAAAGTCTTTGACATCTTGGGATAGGCTGGGCCACCAGTAGTGGCGAGAGATCCGTTGGCCGGTCTTACGGACTCCAGGGTGCCCGGCCTCCAACGAGGAATGTCCCCACTTCAAAATACCTCTTCGAAGCGCAGGGTGAACATGAGTCTTTCCGGGGGGTACTCTCTGAAGAGTGGAGGTGACGACTGGTACTAGGCGATCAGGCGGTATAACGTGGCAAGGGACTGTGGGTCTGTGGACGAGGACCTTCTGTAAGTTCTTCCGGTGGTGAGAGGACACGACCTTAGTCTTGGGTACGGGGAGAGGGTACACCTCGTCAGAGAAGGCATCCGCCGAGTCTTGGTCTTCTGCCGGTAGGCCGGATAGAGGCTTGGCCGGGACAGGAAATGACATAATACACTTGGTCTGAGGTGACTTGAGACACTGGTGGGAACAGTCCTGACCCCAACTGAGAATCTCCCCGGTTCTCCAGTCCAGCTGAGGGGCATGTTCTTGTAGCCACGGGAGTCCCAGGAGGACCGCGGGGGAAGAATGGGGCAGGACGTAGAAGGATATCTCTTCTTGATGTAAAGGACCCACCTGGAGGACTAAAGATGCGGTCTGGTAGTACACACGGTCGGTAAGAATTTCGCCCGTGACCGAGGAGATAGTCAGGGGCCTGGCTAGTCGGGTCACTGGTAGCCGCCATCTTTGGACCAATGTTGCCGCAATAAAACTGCCTGCTGAGCCAGAATCGAGGAAGGCAGTAGTCTGATGATTTTGTCCTGAGGGAGTCCGGATGGAAACTGGCATAGACAGACTTGGAATGGTGGCATTCGCACCTAGGGACACCTGTCCCACCGGACCTAGGTGCGAGCATCCTCCGGATGTTTGGGGACGTAGGGGACATCCCAGCCGGAAGTGATCGGAACCACCGCAATAGAGACAGAGATTCTGCTCCAGGCGCCGGATTCTTTCATCAGGCGTCAGGTGAGCCCGTTCCACCTGCATAGGAATCTCAGGAGAGGGTTGGGACATCGAAAGGTCAGGATTCTGGAAAACCGGCGCCAGCTGGGGATGGCGACGGGAATGGGTTAGTAAATGTTCATGCCGAACCTCCTCCTCCCTCTCCGAAAAACGAGTATCAACTCGGGTGGCCAGTAGAATGAGTTCGTTCAGGGAGGTAGGCAGGTCTCGGGCAGCGAGCACGTCTCTCACTCGACTAGACAGGCCCTTCTTGAAGGTGGCCAATAGGGCGGCCTCGTTCCAGTCCAATTCAGCTGCCAGGGTGCGGAACTGGATGGCGTAGTCACCAACAGAGGAGCTGCCTTGAGAGAGGTTGAGGAGAGCAGTCTCGGCTGAAGAAGCACGGGCAGGTTCCTCAAAGACGGAGCGAAACTCGAATAGGAAGGCCCGGAGATTGGCAGCAACAGGATCATCACGGTCCCACAGTGGCGTGGCCCAGGCCAGGGCTCTACCTTCTAATAGGCTGATGATGAAAGCCACTTTAGAGCGCTCGGTGGAAAACTGACTACTCAAAAGTTCAATGTGCATGGTGCACTGAGTCAGGAATCCTCTGCACAACTTAGAGTCCCCAGAGTACTTGCTTGGGAGGGCCAGTCGGAGTGAAGAAGCAGCGTCAGGAGATGGTGTGCGCTGGGCAGTAGTCTGCTGCTGTAAGGCGGCAGTGAGTTGCTGGATCTGCTGTGACTGTTTCTGGATTTGTTGAGCCTGTTGCGCGACCACTCTGGCGACGTCACGGAGATCTGGCACCTCGCCGGGATCCATGGTTGGAGCCTACTGTAACGCCCGGAGTAGTGGATCCACTGGACCGGCACCAGCGATGGCACAAACCTCACCAGGGAGCGGAGTCTAAGGGGCCGCTGGTTTTCACCAGAGCCCGCCGCAAGGCGGGATGGACTTGCTGCGGCAGGCGACCCCCAGGTCGCTACCCCTGGCTTGGTTGCTGGTGTCGGCAGGCGAGGCGTGGCAGGAGCAGTAGGCAGGAGATGGCACTGGCAATGGTCTGCAGGTGAGAGCGCACGTGACAGGCTGAACGCAGGAACAGATGGAGTGACAGGGAAACAGGAACCAGGAACAGGGACTAGGGACCGGGTAACGGACAGGACTCAGGAACAGGGACTTGGGACCAGGTAACGGACAGGACACAGGAACAACAGGGAGCTGGGCCAAACGCTATGGGAAGCATGTAGAGGCTCCAACACTAAGGACAGGGCATGCTGGGATTTATAGGGGAGTGATTGGTGACACTAACCAATTAGGAGCGCACTGCCCCTTTAAATCTGAGACAGCCGGCGCGCGCGCGCCCTAGGAGGCGGGGACGCGCGCGCCGGCCGGCACAGACCGCACGGAGGAGAGGTGAGGCGCCCCAGGGGCCGAAGCAGCAGCAGCGCCGGGTCCCTACACAAGGACCCCGGCGGCTGCACGGGACAGGAGGCGGTCGCGGCGGCAACCCGGAACGCGGGAAGCCGCCGCGGCCGTGACAGTATCTATATCATTTACAGGGAGAAACAAGGAGGTAGTATTAGGGGGACAGTACCATCTAGACCTCCATTATTTACAGGCACTACTATCTTTACCTTTATCATATACAGGGTCTGGTAACAAGGAGGGACTACTGTCTATACCTCTTTGAAGGGGTTGTTCACCCCCCAAAAATTTTTACAGTACTTATCAGCTGCTGAATGTGCCGCAGGTATATTCTCTCCAGTCTGACACAATGCTCTTGGCTGCCCCCTCTGGCTGTGTCAGGAACTGACACAGCCGATTCAAACGATATAAAGATTTTTTGCATAATAATCTTTCTGTGTTTTAGGACCGTAATAGTACAGTTTTGTTTTTTTTGTTAGGCTGTGTTCACACTGGGTTTTAGCAATCCATTTTATACAAAAAACGGGTAAAAAACTGATGTATTTGTGTACATCTGTTTTGATCCGTTTTTCCATTGACTTCCATTATTAAAAAAACGAATTAAAACGCATCCGTTTTTTGGCGTACACAAAAATGTGGTTTTTGTATTCGTTAAAAAAACGGATACGTTTTGATCCTTTTTTTTATCTGTTATTTTAATGATTGAAGTCACTGGAAAAAAACAGATCAAAACGGATACACAAATACTGTACATCAGTTTTTTTTAATCAGTTTTTTGCATAAAACGGATTGCAAAAACCCACTGTGAACCCAGCCTTAGTTTTTTTTGGAAAAAAAGTTACTGTTCGCCGCTATAAGTAACTTCCAATCAGACATCCATTGTTCTGCATCCCGGTGCTGTGTGCTAATGTTATATCCTAAATGACCTCGCCTACGGAATAACAAACATCCCACGCAGAAATCATTACAGCGGGAAAGATACAGGCGAGGCTTCTCTTCTGGCAGGATACTTTTCACAGGATTACACTTAATTTATTTCATCTCATTTTGCATCCAGCAATGAAATGACCTGGTGGAGACTGCAGCTGGGGCTTAGCAGCTTAGGTGTTTGTTTCGCTTCCTGTCTTAGTGAATATTTGTCAACAAAAACAGCTGAAAAGCAAGAGAACGCGAGCCGCGCCGAAATCCCAGGGTATGAAACGACTCGATCGGCATAAGAATTGATACAGCAAAGCCTCACTGCACCTATATAGCGCAGCATACCACTGGTATACCTCAACTTACAGGATATCTCACTTATCTCCTTATCATTGGCTCAGAAGATGAAGAAAGCCATTAGGAATTAGAAAAAAATTTGTAATCATTAGTATAAATGTAAATTTATATCAGTATAAGGCTATGTTCACACTACGTATAAGCACGATGGCAACAACGGCCGTACTTTGTGCGGAGTGTAACATAGCCTATTCAGCTATGGGATCCCGGCCGGAGTGTATACACATAGTATATGTTCCGACCAGGATCTCACACGGGACCGCAAATAACTGACATGTCAGTTTTCTGCGGCCGCAATTCAATGAATGAAATGCGGCCGTAGGAAACCCTGTCAATTCACACAGTGAAGCGATCGGCTCCGGCCGCTCGCTTCACTTTGTGCTATGGGAAGCTCTGATGCGGATGCGCCCGCATCAGAGCTCTGCCGCTAGAAAGATCATCTGGCCGGTACTTAACATCCGGAACGGCCGGATGTTCACAGCGTGTGAACATAGACTAAATATAAATGCAACGTTATAGTTCTTTCATGGAAGCTAATTTAGGTCCTATGCAAAATTAACAGGTTTCTAGCATTATTTTACCCAAATTTTCCATATAAAACTGTATTTGAAGAAGCCTCCCAAAATACAAGGTTGTACCACAGTGTTTGCTTAGAAAAAGATTTCATTTGTAACTAATAGGAGGACTAGTCTCTATATCCTCCTCTTTTTACTTCATTTAAAAGCATTAAAGGAGTGAAAATTTTTTATAAAAGTCCAGCGAAAATTTTTATAAAAGTATTGCTTCACTTCCTAGATAACATGGTGATGTCACTTCCTGCATAACATGGTGATGTCACTTCCTGGATAAAATGTTGATGTCACGACCCGACTCCCAGAGCTGTGCGAGCTGTGGCTGCTAGAGGGGATGATGGCAGGGGGATGCTCAGTGTCCTTCCAGTGCCCTGTGTCCCTCAGTGTCCCCCTGCCATCATCCTCTCCACCAGCCACAGCCCGCACAGCTCTGGTCGTGACAGCACCATGTTATCCAGGAAGTGACATCACCATGTTACCCAGGAAGTGACATCACCATGTTATCCAGGAAGTGAAGCCTTGATGCAGTAGTAAGTGCAGGGAAAAAAAGCACTTTATAAGCATTTCCCGTAATAAGTGTATATTGGTGATTTATATAACTTTTGGGGGGCAATACAATACTTTTATAAAAATTTTCGCCAGACTTCTCTTTTATTGCTTTTAAATGAAGTAGACCATGTCACCTTGATCAAAAAGCTTTTTTCCGTTTCCCAATCCGTTGTGCTGTTCCCGAGATATGGGCAAAAATAGGATTATGCAAATGTACTAGTTTTGGTGCACTGAAGGTCGTCTAGAGCCAATAAGTGCACCACTTTGACTGTCTCGCATATCAACCCTTTTAAATATTGATTCCTTTCCCTTTTAGTAAATTTGCAGGACTGAGTTTTGAAGAGCCAAGTGTTGCAACTTCACTAGAAGGGAAGGTGTTGTGTATTTTAAAGGGATGTTTTTTTAGGGGTTGTGAACTACCTAAAGTGTACCAAACCAGGATATTTGCATTCTCAAGTTTTTGCCCATATCTTGGGAACAGCTTAACAAATTAAAAAAAGATAAAAGCCCTTTGATCAGGGTGATCTGGGCTACTCCTAAGTTATTCCCCTTAAGGGTACTTTCACGTGTTCCTGATTCACAGTATAGTAGGTATGTGAGAACGAATCCTAACTATTCACAGTCTCCTTCTTCTCTCTGTCTTTTTACATGGGCCATTGTGCACAGACAAGTGCGATCAGCGAGAGAAGAGTCTATTATAGGCCCAGTCAATCTGCAGGATGGTTTGTGTAGATTTTTTTTCATCGGCTGATCGCTGGCCACTACACTGGCTAATTATAAGCAATGAGAGTTCATGCCTGCCGATAATTAGCCTGTATAAAAGGAATGGTCCATACCCACACAAGCTTCAGGGCCAGCCTCTGTCCGTGGTGTGCAGTGGAGGTTGTGCTGTTGACTGATTTTGGACACTTATTGTTTGTGGTCAGAACACTGCTCTATTCCTTCCTTGCAGTGTTGATTGAATTGCACCACACCCGTCTCTTTGCTGACCTCGATGGTTAACCTGAGTGATTGATAGATCCCCTCACCACTCTCCTTCCTTCCCACAAGCCTGTTATCTATGTGGTCTCAGTGCCAGAGGTTTGGTCCAATCACAACCTGTACCGGTACTCTGAATTCCTCAGACTCTCATTTCTGTTCTTGCTCTAAGTCTTTTTAGATTTGGCTAGCATATACCTTTTGCTGTTTTTATCCCCTGGCTTTCTATGACTTTACTTTGTTTGCTTGACTATCCCTTGTAGTGTTTGTTTGGTCTTGGTGTGCACTGTTACGTAGGAAGGGACTGCTGCCCAGTTGTCACCGATAGACTAGGGACAGGTTGGCAAGTAGGCTGGGACAGTTCTGGGGGGCTTGGCTCTAGGGCTCATGGTCTGTCTTCCCTGCCTGATCTCTCTAGGCTTACAGTCCAGACAATTAGAGTATAAAAACAGTAAATTTAGGAAAAGAGAGCTTACTTTGACTTGGTACAGAAAAACCTCCCTACTTCCTGCTGGGGCTTCCTGTTCTGTCTGTGATGATAAGGAGGAGGCTGCTGGAAAGTGATTTATACTGCTTTGCAGCAAAAGATGATATCAATAGATAGTGGAGACAATGGGAGCTTAGTCTCTCCTCACCTGTAGAATGAGGTCACAGTGCATGCTTAGAAAGAATTGGGTCCAGACATGTTTATGGTGTTTATGTCTATGGGGTTTGCTGTAAAGCATATCAGTAAATGCTGTTAAAAACAACTCGGGCAAGATGGCCGCCCTCATAATGTACTACAAATAAATTTAAAGTAAAATACTAAGAAAAAACATCTATAATCCACAAAAAAAGTAAATAAATAAATAAATAACATTTAGTGTAATGTTCCTTTAAGAGAAATCATGCTTTTCCATTAACTTAAAGCCAACTGGCCACTGATAAATGCATACAAAATGTCCCTGGCCTCGTACAGTTAATGTTGCTACAAGACCAGGTCCTCATAGGTCAGGCTGCAAGCGGCAGATGCCTCCAGGGTGACAGAGTGATAGATGGGCAGGAGGAAGACTGATGAGTAAGAAGTCATAACACCTGGCGGCCCGTATCACTAGATGAGAAGAACAAACAGGCTGAATGTCAGAAGGATTGTATAAAACGTGGGAAGTAAAGCAGAACTGGTACATAATAATGTCTTGTGCTGCGTCATAGTAGTAGTTACCGCCACACTGTGATCATGTTGTTACCAATAGGAGTGCAGTTATGTTTCTGAGCATCATGCATGTTTATGCCCTGTACTATTCAATGTAGAAATACTGACAGATCCTGTCTACTACAGCCCACAGGACACCTTCTCTATATACTACACCCCACAGGACACCTTCTCTATATACTACAGCCCACAGGACACCTTCTCTATATACTACAGCCCACAGGACAGGTCCTCTATATACTACACCACACAGTACACATCGTCTATACTACACCACACAGGACACCTCCTCTATACTACACCACACAGGACACCTCCTCTATACTGCACCACACAGGACACATCCTCTATATGCTACACCACACAGGACACATCCTCTATACTACACTACACATGACACATCCTCCTCTATACTACACCACACAGGACACATCCTCTATACTACACCACACAGGACACCTTCCTCTATACTACACCACACAGGACACCTCCTATATACTACACCACACAGGACAGGTCCTCTATACTACACCACACAGGACACATCCTCTATACTACACCACACAGGACACCTCCTCTATACTACACCACACAGGACACATCCTCTATACTACACCACACAGGACACATCCTCTATACTACACCACACAGGACACCTCCTCTATACTGCACCACACAGGACACATCCTCTATATGCTACACCACACAGGACACATCCTCTATACTACACTACACATGACACATCCTCCTCTATACTACACCACACAGGACACATCCTCTATACTACACCACACAGGACACCTTCCTCTATACTACACCACACAAGACACCTCCTATATACTACACCACACAGGACACCTCCTCAATACTACACCACACCGGACACCTGACATCTTTTTTATTGGCTTTCTCTGTTTCATAGCTGTTTCGGATAGACATGGTAATTTGTGACAGTAACCGGACGTTTCCAAACACTAAGCTGCGAGTTTAATAGGGGAATAATTCTGTAAACTCTTTTTTTTACACTATTAATGGAATAAATTGAGAAACATTTGGTTCTAAAACAAGTTAAATAAGTGGCTATTTAGCCTTTGGATAATGGCCTGGCTGTCTGGGGTTTGAAAGCCCAAATCCTCGGCTGAGGACATTAGCGTGGGTTTTATCGCCAGTGGGAGGCGAAAATAGTTTCTAGAACAAAAACATCACATTTCTAAAGTGACTCTTCATCCCGGTTTTCTTTATAACGCGGCTCACGGCCTTTCTTCACTTCTGTAAAATGCCACTGCCGTAATTAAACATGGACAAAGCCTATTGTGATTTTACCATGTAGCTTTTTACTGAAATGTTTCTCTACTCCTGGGAGAATTGGGGGTCACCAGCATGACCACCATTATAGGTCCCACATGGGGTCACCATAGAGCTTGATTAGGCCGGGTTCACATTACGATTGTGCCTTCCGAAATACGGATACCCTATTTACACCTGGTGATTACCCGCGGGTTGCTTCCTACACTTTCACTCTGACTCAAAAGCATGGTTTGCTTCACTTTTGAGTCAAAGAACTCTCGCTGCGGCTTATCTCTACCAAAACAAAGGGGCCAAGTGGTGATTTTCCATCACACCTGACCCCTATCTTCAACTACAATATTGGACGGTGGTCGGTTGGTAGAGACTAGGGATGAGCGAACCGAACCGTTACGAACCAGTTTCGTTACGAACTTAGGGGAAAGTTCGATTCGGGACCGAACCGAACTTTGAGAAAGTTTGTTGCGAATCTGGTAAAAATAACAAACTCGACGCAAAATTGTACTTTGTCACAGAATAGACCAGGATACAAGGGATTATTACTCCTATAATCCCTTGTATCCTGGTTTTCTGTGAATATCAAGATGTGTGACGTCACCCCTGTTAGGGTGAAACCTTAAATTAGTCTCCTCAGATATACCTGGGTGCTGCCTAATCAAAAATGTAATGTGACAGCTGTCTGTGAGTATCAACCAAGACACATGAAAGCAACTTCAGTGTTCAAGCTGATCGAATTTATTAAGGGAAAATTAGTTCATATCTTTACAATCAGGTTTACAAAATAGGGGAACCCTGTTTAGCCGCAACAACAAAAAGTTTTAAAAAAAAAGTCCCCAAAAGAAGTCCCATCACTGTCTGAGAAACAAAAACAGTCCCATTACTGTCGCAGAAACAAAAAAAGTCCCATCAGCTGTCCCAGAAACAAAAAAGTGCCATCAGCGGTCCCGTCACTGCACAGTTGTGTAGAAGAATGTAGGCGACTCATTGGGTATCTTGGTGTCCAAGACCGTGCACCCCAGTGCTGATGTCTGGTCCTTTAATTATGGGCAAGGGCAGTAAATGTCTGTTACTGCCCATTGGGTCAACATTCCCCCAGAAGACCACCAGAAAGTTAGCCCATTCTTGCCACTGTCACCTCCCTGGTGCTTTAGGGGGGCAGTTCTGGAAAAGTTCTGCCTCCACCAGCTTGCAACCATCCACCGCTTTGACTGCAGTCCAACCTGCCCCGGTGTCTTACCAACGATGTCAGGCCCGGCGCTCTCAGGCTGTCCTCCATTTTGTGAGCCTGGGTGAACGAAGCCTTAGTGGGCAGGATATAGCAACTGTTATAGCAACTGCAACTAAACGAAACTATATCCTATCAGACTCCCACTATTGTAGCTGCAATTATTCAGCCGTTATAGCAAGGTTCGTTTTAGGTTCGGTTCGTACGAATCCGAACTTAACGAAAGTTCGCCGGATCGAACCAAACTTTTCAAAAGTTCTCTCATCCCTAGTAGAGACCATTACATCTAATACTGACAGCTGAACCCACCGTGAGACACTAAGGTGCCTTGATAAGGGTCTTTAAACATCTTTGCATAATTATCTGGTCATCCAGTCACAGTTTGGGGCCTTTTACACGGGATAACTAACGGCAACAAGTGTTACTAGAAACGCTCCTACGGCCGTTAATCGGCCAGTATAAAAGTCATTGCCGGCCACACAGGGTTATGTGCGTCCGGCAACGATAAAAGAAAACTGACAGCATAGATATATATATTCCCACTTCTGTTCGCTCCCCGCATCCGCTGTTATCTGGAACTGAAGTGACAGGCCGCTCAGCCAATCACTGGCCATGACGGGACCACCATGGGCAGTGATTGGCTGAGCGGCCTATCATTCAAAGACCAGTGTAAAAGTTTCAGCAGCGAGCAGGCATAAGCGAGAAGAACACCAGGAAACATGTACAAGTATGTATAAAGTTTACTATATTTTTACACATGCAGCGATGCGCGATCAGTGGCAGATGATTTTTAGGCAGGACTAAGGGCCCTATCACACGGGACCATTATCGTGCAAAAAATCATTATAACATTCGAATATAAGCGATAATCGTTCTGTGTAATTGCAGGCAATAATCGGAAAATCGCTCGTATGCCGTTGATCGTTAATTCTGAACCTAAAATTATCGTTAATTGTTTGCTGTAATTCCACATTTATTCGCTCAAGTTCCGCATTTTTTCACTCGTTCAGTGTAATTGCACATTGTTCATTGTTTTGCTGGGATCAGATGGAATAAACGATCATAGTAACGATCACAATAATGATCATAGTAACGATCATAACTAACGACCATCGTTCTGCGTAATATGGTGAAAGATTTCAGGTTAATGATAAACGATCTTTCAATCGTTTATCGTTAGTCGTTAATCGTTAAAAATCGCTCCGTGTAATAGGACCCCAGCCGATGATCGTTTTCATGATCATTGTCTTTATTACACGGAGCGATAATCTGCCAAATCAGGCCAATTTGGCAGATTATTGCTCCGTGTAATAGGGCCCTTACTCTGTTCAGCCCCTATAGTGCCACTGCATAGCAACTTGCACAATGCCAGATCTTTTCAATTCTGATAGTGCCATTGATATGTTAGCCTCCGCAGTTTGGACTAATTTTAGTCCCTATAGGACCATCCTAAATAGGAATTAGGTATCTGTACAGCAGGACTATTCTGGTGTTGATTATCATTAGTAGAGATGAGCGAGTAGTGAAATATTCGACTTTCGAGAATTCGAATCGAATAGGCACCGAGATTTGACTATTCAAACGAGTATTCGATCCCATTATAGTCTATGGGAAAAAAATTTGAGGCACTTGGAAATCAAAATTCGACCAATTGGAGGTCACCAAGTCCCCCATGAAACCTCCCTAAACGATGCCAACACCTCCGGAATGACACTGGGACATTAGGGGGAGCATGCCTGGGTGCACCCAACACCCCAAAATCGCTGTATAATGCCACTCTTTGCAGTTGCGAAGGAAAAATATTTGCAAATGCTTTACGGCAATGTTCACACATTTCGTTCCTATTTCTTGCGCAGCGTTTCATACATGATTCCAATGTGCGTCATTAGAGTTCACACTGCGTCCATTTTTTTTTTCCATTTTTTGGCGAAAAACTGATGTATTTGTGTGCATCCATTCTGATCCGTATTCCCATTGACGTCCATGATTAAAAAAAAAAATGTACACAAAAATGTGGTCGATCATGTTTTTGTGTCTGCTAAAAAAAAAGGATGCAATTCTTTTTTTATCTTTTATCTTTTTTTTTTTTTTTTTTTTAAATAATGGAAGTCAATGGAACATCGTTTTTTCATCCGTTAAATCATTTTTGCATAAAACGGATGAAAAAAAAAAAAATGACTGCAAGAATGCAATTTTGCAAAGTTTAATTCATATAGTTCTACTATATATCTCCTTTAAAACAGTAGAAGATGGGCACTATCTAAGACATGAGAGGGATTTATGAAGGCCGGCGTACTCATATCCCGGTCTTAAATTAGGCCCATAGGCGTAAATAATAATAACTGCGGTGCGGGAGGAGAACACACCTCCTCCTCTCCTTGCCGCGCCCCCCTGTCATACGGCAGGTGGACGCCAGGGAGAACCAGCAAATCTGTGCCTTCTCCCTGGCGTACGCCCCTGCCACATGTTTCATAAATGTCCCCCCTAGTGTTTACCTCCCCTCTTGGATGGTACATTCTTGGATGTCCTTGGACATACCCACCAAAACGTCAAAAACATAGTTAAGCCATGTGTACACCCCCTTTAAGCCACGCCTCTTTTCATTTCCCATGTTCATTTCTCCATCTTGCCTACACTGGCAGATACATGGAGAAGATTTAGCTGTCTCCTCATGCGTATAGTAAACAGCTGTATCCGGAAACCGCTCTTCTATGCACATGAATCCATATGGTTTCCTCAAGGCGCCGTCTTTCGCGTCTTCACAAATGGCTTTTATTCTGTGGGTAACCAAATACAATTAAAACAATAAGGACTTTATTACCGCCACTACTTGGCGATGTTCTTTACATATTTAATTATATCGCTCATTATGGTTGGGAGAAGAAAAAAAAAATCCCACCTCATCTCGGTGCTGAAATATGCATATTTTTTATTTCGTACAATCACAATGACATTTATTATCCGTATAAAATCCAAGTGTTTTACAGAAATCCAAGAGCGATAAGAGCGGCGCACGGCGGCTTCTGAAGGAGCGGCGCAGATTACAGCTGACATGCTTTGTTAGGAGACAATTCATATAACTAACCGTAATCTTTCCCAGCAAAGCAGACTGCAATTTATACGTATAAATAAAATATGCAATATGCCGCTCGCTTTTATATTGCTTCTCTGTTTTATGCCCGGATTATCCATAAATCTATTCAATAAAATTGAAGCAATATTAATGGCTCTCACTTTCTTGTTTTCTATCTATGGCTTTTTTGATTGAAAAAGAAAATATCCAGCACGGGAAGCAAATCGTT